>NW_015373900.1:1283621-1303759 GCF_001272555.1 Dufourea novaeangliae | reverse complement strand
AGCTGCGCCAATACACACACAATGCATGTAATATTCTTCGGCGTAAAACTGCCAACACAACCGGCCGCGCGTGACCCAGATAAATGGATTGCAGCACTGAGAGAGGATACGTCGGGGCGAAGCTTTTGTCTGTCTTTGCAGAACTCGAGAAGTCCGCTCATCAGCGTGTCTATTCACGGAGAATGGAGCATCTCGAGAACCTAGTTAGTCAAGACGGCTGCCCCTCTTCAGCATAACAGAGACAAATTAGAGTTTTTCGGTGTCGGGGAACCGGATGAGTCGCGTGGAGAATTTCGGAACCCACGATGTATACGTACAAACTCGACTTCCGCTGAGGAAAAAAGTGACATAGGGGAAAGGACTCCTAACACTTGGTAAATTTATATCAAGTATTGAAATAAATGTTACAATAAATGTTAATTTGGCATAAATTTCAGAAACTCCAAGACCAAGTGGTAGGAAGTCTTTCCCTTACATCACTTTTTCTCCTAGTGGAAGCAGCGTTTGCACGTCAGTGTACCCTCACGAGCAAACTCAGCTTCCAGTAGGAGAAAAAGTGATGTAATGGAAAGACCTCCTACCACTTGGTCTTGGAGCTTCTGAAATTTATGCCAAATTATCACTCAATTTAACATTTATTTCAGTACCTGGAATAAATTTACCAAGTGATTGTAGGCCCTTATCGTACGTCACTTTTTCTCCCAGTGGAAGCTGAGTTTGCTCGTGGTTGTACGTTCGAAAGAATTGGAACTTTTGCAACAACTTGATGGAAACTGCGTTGAAACAGATGCTTGGTTACCTTGTTAAATGTTCCAAGTAACACAAAAACCATGATAAACTTATTATTATACTGGATTTTTTATGATCAGATTTGCTACGACCGCATAAAATCCACTGTTTAATAGTATATCTGCGAAATAGAGATTTTTTGACCGGTTAAAAGATTTCAGGAGAGTAAGAAAAATGAGATGGCGCTGTAGCTGTGGTCGTTAAAGCATCGGATAGCCTATGTCGAATTATTGAAGGTCGCAAGTTCGAATCCCCCCGCTCATTTTTTTTAGATTTCTTACATATGTAAGTTACTTTTCAACAGACGAGTGAACACCCTAAATAATTCATTCATTGGTCAATATACCTCGTGTGAACCATTGTAATTCTTAAACAATTAAATTGTGCATAAAAAATGTAGCACTTCGTATGCATCAATTTAATAAACGAAAACTTGCAAGTATCATCCTTTGATTCAAATGGAATATTATTATATTAAACTTTAGGTATATGAATACTAAAAGATTTTCTCTCACTATTTATTTGTGTATGTGTTAATGCTTTCGTTATTTTAAAAGTGAAGGTCATTCTAATTTAGTGTAAAGTTTCATATGAATACGTGGTCAGATATAAAAACATGTTAAGTAATTAATTATATACTGAAAATTTCTTGTTAATCCTGCGCTATAGGATATATGTCAAATTTCTCCGAAGTAAGAGAGCAATTTTTCGAATAATAATTATTCTGCAAGAAAAATATAGTGACCGTATTATTGAATCTTTTACTCTAAATAACTTTTATGTAAAAAATGTTTCCCTTATTCCCGCAATTTCAGAGACATTCAGGGTGGTAGCTTTTAATGGTCTACCCTATATAATTCAATATTGTGTTTCAAAGATTTCAATTGAAACCGATGGTAAAACCCAGATAGCACATGACACCTTAAAGATGCCTATTTTACGGCTATTTTAAGTCTAAGGTGCCTTTAAGCCGTCTTCAAGGCGTCATGTGCTATTTGGGAAGTAAACATAAATGAAGCAGTAGACAAAGCGTTCCAATATGGATCCAATTGAACGAAATAGAAAAAATTCATGGTTCCATTATCGTGTTTGCAGAAAATGTGAAACCGAAGAAGCCGATCGACCTGCCGATTCCGAAGGGTGTGGACGATGACCTTGACGAGGACGAAGATGATCTCGATGACGAGGATGACCTCGACGCCGACGCGGATGACGAAGATGACTCCGAGGCGGATCCCGAGGACGTGCTTAGCGATCAGCCTAACGACGACGAGAGCGACGAGGAATACCTCGACGATTACGACACCACGACAAGGTATTGGATGTTAAATAAATAATTCACAGAGAACAAAACGGATGTTGAATATTTAGTAACCTAGATGTATGGCTCTTGGGTAGATTATTATAATACTAATACCAATAACCTGTTCACCTTTTTATAGTCGATTATCAACGACAATTTCAACAACGGAGAAACCGAAACAGGATGTGACAGCGATGCCATTGCCAGTTAGCACCAGCACTCAGCAATCGTCCCAGTCGCAGAGCACGCCTGATCCATACCTAACGCACTTTGACCCACGCTCCGAGCACCAGAGCTACAAGCAAGCACAAATGAGACTGGAAGAGGTGCACAAAGAGAAAGTGACAAAAGTAAGTGGGTACACTATTTGACCCATCTTCGTTTGCCGAAAATGTATCAGATATACGAATCTTTTGGACTGATCCGATACCCTACTATGTATGTATAGTATAGTACATATGTCCGTACTCGTTAAAATTGTTTTTACTGTTTTGAAGTATAGTCCGGTTTCGTATCGCTAATTCTATATGATAATACATAGCAAGAAGGGCGTGCCAAGCTACGTGTGCAATTAAAGGGAGACCGCGTAACGAGTTTCGAGACAGTTAATATCAACGCGGAACACCAGTGTCGAAATCTTTGTGCTACAACGTTTTTAGGTGATGAAGGATTGGAGTGATCTTGAGGAGAAGTATCAGGACATTCGTGCTCACGACCCGACCGCCGCCGATGCTTTCAAGAGATGGATGACTGCACGATTCCAGGAAACAGTTGCTGCTTTGGAGGAGAGTGGTGCCGCAGAGAAGCACCAGTTGAGCGCTATGCATCAGCAGAGAGTACAAGTGCGTGATTTAATAGGGTAGAGAGAGCAACTATAGTCGGATCAGAATTAACTGGACTGGCCAAAAGACCACTTGTACTCATTGTGTTGGTTAAATATTCCTGTCATATGTATATATGTATCTGCAGGCCACTGTCATTGGTCAGATTAACTTCCTCTATTTATTCTGCTCTCTGCAAAAGAACCAAGAGAAAACTAGAAAGTAGTGTAAATAATCATTTGTAATACGAGTGTCTATCAGACACAGAAAACTCGCCCACTGTTGTAGGTGTAAAAAGATATACAGGTGGAGTGGAAGGTACTTTAACCTAAAAATGTAAGGGTAGAGGAACTAACCTTGAACGAATAAAATCCTGTTCTGACTATCGTCCGTTTAAGTATAATATTTCCATAATTAAGTGCAATATCTATTATCATTCATTTTCAGGAAGCTGTTAAACAGAGGAATGAAGAAGCGATGTCGTGTTACACTGCTGCTTTGAATGAGACTCCTCCGAACGTAAGTTGGCAAAACATTTTCTGTTAAGTTCTTCATCTGTTCGTTCACAATTTGTTACAAGTTCTCTTGCTCTCCTTCCAGATGCATCGCATTCAGAAGTGTCTGCAGAAACTGCTCCGAGCTCTTCACAAGGACAGACACCATACTATAGCCCACTATAAACACCTGCTGGACAGTAGCCTCGAGCAAGCGCAACGCGAAAAACCGTCGACCTTGGAACACTTGGCGGAGATTGATAGAATCACCAATCAGAGCCTGTTGATGTTAGAACGGTAATGTTGTCAGTCACTGCAACGCAACGACGATCGCAGAGCCTGTAGATCTTTGAAATTTCGAGCAGAATAACGCTTTTGACACGTAGAACGGAATTCATGGGACATTTCATTCCTTTATATTTAGGTACCCTGATTTAAGCGCAAAAATTGGCCGGCTTATGGATGATTACGTTTTGGCCCTCAGGAGCAAAGATGAGACTCCTGGACTGCTGTTAGCGATGACACGCGAAGCGGAAGCAGCTATTTTAGACAAATATCAGGCTGACGTCACCAGCAAACAACAAGGTAGCCGAGAAATTTAATACTATTACTCGTGTATGAAAGTCAGCGAGAAACTGGTTTCATGACCGAAACGAATTAATTTTTCAGAGAAAGAGCATCAGAAGCAACTCGAACGGGCACGTAAGGAGCAACGCAAAGCGGAACGCGGCGAATTACGTACCGAGCAGGCGCAACAGGAAGAGAATGATTCGATAAACGACAACAAAGATACTCAACAACAACCAGAACAACCCTCGGCAGTAGCCGCTATGCACAGTGAGGGACTCGTTAGAGCAGCCCACAGTATGACTCACGACATTTCACACTCTGAACCGGTACGTATAATTATCCGCAATACTTTTATGAAAAGCCATACACCAACATGAATCTTCAAGCCCTTTACATTCGGAATTTATTTCGAATTATTTATTTCTTCATAGTAACGAACATCTTTAATATACTTCTAAAATCATAGCGTCCTGACGGTCTGTCTTAGCTGTTAGGTGTTAAACGAAGTTATTGGATTGATAGTACTAATATGTAGTAGAGAATTCTTTTACCCAGATAACACATGACGCCTTAAAAACGGCTTAAAGGCGCCTTAGACCTAAAATAGACATAAAATAGGCGTCTTTAAGGCGTTATGTGCTATCTGGGCCGAGTCAGCTCTAGACTTTCTCAAAATAATGCTAAGAAAATAACAATTTAAAGAACGTCATTAATATCTGATGTTCTATATTTATAGGGTTACTCAGTGAGAAGGGAAGTCTACCGCAGGGAGAGTACATCAATCTACTTCACACTAGCGTTTGCGGGTATCACCCTCATGGCTGCTGCAGTGGTCGGTGTGGCTGTATTCAAGAGGCGCAGTGCAAGAAGCCCTCACAGTCAGGTACATTTGAGTCGAAAAGTAAAAACGTATTTGTGAAATAATATTTTGTAATTTTTTTTCACGTTCGATGATTGTCATTATTAACATTGAACAACAGGGTTTCATCGAAGTCGATCAAGCGGCCACACCAGAGGAGCGACACGTCTCGAACATGCAGATCAATGGATATGAAAATCCTACATACAAATACTTCGAGGTTAAAGATTAATTTAGCTATCTGGGTCTACGGAGTTTTATTTGAAACTGGTCTTAATTGTCCGTTCTCGCGTATGTTCTTCAAGAATCTCACAGTAATTTGTTAGTGTAAGATACCTATCAGGTCCGAGGTTCTTCCGAAGATTCGAATTATATAGAGATTTACATCTTAGTGATACGTGGAATAAAATCTGTCCATAGGGTGATAGATATTGCAATACAGTATCATTGTATGTGACGTCCCTTTATATAGCCTGCAGACGTGTCACGACTATTCTTTATGCTCTATTACATGTATAAAGCAATGTTTATATAACACCATCCGGTAGATAGAAGTGATACGAGTTTCACATTTGACACTCGTATCGTTGTGTGTGTTATCTACGAGGCGATGCGAAAAAAAAGGAAGGAAACACGCCAATGTGCCATATGGGAGGAAACACGTAAATCATCTTCGGAAGTATCTCATACACGTTGTTTTCGTTTCGTTGTCATTCATGTTATTAAAGATGAAAAAAAAAACGCAGGAAGGAGCGCTCACAATAATGAAAGATGAACGAACCAAATCGTTACTCGCTAATATTATACGATAATAATACCCTTCGATCAAAAGGGGGCTGTGGACTACGATCAGTTTACAAAAAAGTTCATTATTTTCGATGTCGGAAATATTGCAAACGCGATAGAAAAGAAAAAAAGAAAACGTACGTACGGTCGTCTCGTAAGTACGTGGCGCGCGCGGCTGTTGCGCTCTTTGCTGTATTTTTTTCGGTTCTGATATTTTCGGAGATAGTCAATGGCAATAAAGGTTGCGCAGCTTGAAAAATAATACACGAAAAAAAAAAATGGAAAAACGATAGCAGCGGTAGCAGCGGCTTGCACGGCGAAAAGCAGAAAAGTATAATCTGATTAAAAAAGAAACATATTACTAGCACTACGCGAGGGAAGGTGTATGCTAAAGTAAGAAAAAAAAAAATAACGCTCTTAAAATATCAGAACGGCAACCGATGCACGTTCACCTCCGCGATGCAGCTGTTTTTTCCATCTTCGTTCGATTCCCACTGCCTGATTTTTTCAGCGACCTTTTCAGTACTTAACGTCTACTTAGATTATACAACTTTATACTTAAGAGAAATTGAGAAATCATGAACGTATCTAACGTTTAACGAGAAAGCAAGATATTTTATCATTCCATACAACAAAGTCCACTAACTTATCGAGGTGCTGTCCGAACGTATGCACGGAAAATATTCAGTAGCTTTGTTCGGCTCGGCCGAGGGCCGTTTTCACCTTTCAGAAAGCGAACGGAATCGAAAGAGTCACGCCGAAGCTACTGAATAAGAGGAACAGTTTACAGGAGTTTTTTTGTGTGGCATTAGTACCTTCGATTCTAGCTCGAATAAGTGGCAACCATTAAAGCAAGCGTTTCTCTGTTTTTGTTTTAAATGAACTAACCTTATTGGTTAACTCTCTTCTTTCCTCATCCACCCCACCCTCCAACCCCTCTACCTTCCTTGATTACTTTTTTTTTTATTATTATTTCAAAAGATGGTTCATACAATAACTATCTTAGGATATTAATTATATATGATGACGATAATATATTACACGTTTAATGCTTATATATTTGTATATGGTCAGAAGATAGTAGGCCGCACTTTAGCCAGGGTCGCGTGGGAAAGCACAGCTTTCAATTGTTTTCAATGAATAATGCACGTTTCTTTTTTCTCTTTATTATTAGACCGTGTTTTGTATCGATCGATCGGTGTATGTATAGACTCGACAGGCGTTTTCTGTACGGTGACAGTTTTAGCGCGCGCAAGTGTTTTACGTTGTTTACAATCTTAAGATGCTTTCGACCCCGTGTGTGTACGACTTCAATATTGCATAAGATTGCTCATCGTTTTGTGAAAGTTGTACTCTCTACTACCTAAGGTTTCCTTGTTTTCTTTTTTATTGAAGTGGTAATTTTGTTCTATTTTCTTTCTTTTTTGTTTTTGCTAAAATAAACTAAGCGAAATTGCGCAAACCGAGGACACATTAAATGAATCCTTGGATTCCTAAACGCACGTTGAAACAGCTGCCTCCCCCCGTTTAGCGAACGTATATTATTCATAGAACCGAAACACACATACACACACACACACACACATTAGACTGTATGTCTCACGCAACTCCGGTGGAAGGGATGTGCCGACGGAAACGCGCGCGCGCGCGCGGGCCCACACATTCGCGCATCGCTGAGTGTTAAAAATATTATTTTAGATATATTTAAAAGAAGAAAAAAAAATGATAGCAATTAACTATATGTCTATGGATACAACAAAAGCATAGCATCAATGCGTTAATAATAATAATAATAATAATAATGATGATGATATAAATATCTATAAAAAAATATATATGTTCGTGTGCGCGTGTGTGTGTGCACGCGCGTAATATATGAACAATATGCATACACATATTACATGTACATCTATCAAATTAACTATACATTATGTACCTATAGCGTATAGTCGTTAAAATGAGGGAAAAAGAAAAACATTCACACGTCGCGTATAAAAATGACTTGATACGGATTCACAGATGTTGAGAGGACATTCTTGTGTCTAAAAAGAGAAAACGCTAATTCTTCCTTTCAACCATGTCTCTTACCCATTTTTGTGCTGTCTATACTACATGTATACTTGTTATATTAAACCGAAGTAATATAAAAGATGGCACGCGTTCGCATACATAACACGATTGGCCTATACATTCCACACGAATGTAATTCGTCCGTGCGCTATATATTCGTTAAATGGAATATACATATGTAATAACGCGAATAGCACCTTGCCGCTTGCTAAATTAATCGCGCGTGCCATCTTTCAAACATACGCGCGGAATTCCTCGATTCGATGTGGGCGGGAAAAAGAAAATTCGTGTTACCGCACTGGGAACAAACATAACCCCACTCGGATGTATCCGTCGAAGTAAACACGACGGCGTGACAGGTGGCATATTGTTTACCTCGACGGGCAACCCGGTGGTAAACCAGATGGGGCTGTCCAACAGTATTAAGCTTGAAAAACGTCCTGTCGAAGCATATCAGTTTATCGTTTCTGTTCATTTTGGCGGATCTACGTTTCGCCCGGTTTACCCTTCAAGATGCTGTGAATTTGCGTCGAGCCACCCTGTATAAGTTTAAGAATTGATTTTTGTAAAGAGGTAATAAATACTTACCGAGGTAATTAACTTAGCTTAAAGAGAAGTAAAGAGAGAGAGAGAGAGAGAGAGAAACACAGAGAGAGAGAGAGACACACGTCAGAAGTGAGGAACAGGAAGGAAAGAAACAAAAAGAGAAAATAAATACGTCCTTTGCATAGCGGTTCGGGTTTAGAAGCCGGCGAATGGAAATAATAACGGAACTAAACTTTATTTTTGCAATTTTTTCGGTATTCTATGGATTCTTACGGTTCTATCTGTTAACCCGCGTCTTTTTAACAGAACGTCGATCGCGCGGTAAAACCGACGCAACTAGATACATGCGAGCGAGCCCGCAGGTTGTGTGTACGTGCAATATATCGGCATCGATTATGTGTGTGTACGCCTATAAAGCGCTGTAATTGTATAGTTTTCGATCTTATGCTTCCTCGTCGGCCGCATTCGAATCAAAGGCGCAGTCTTCAACGAGAAATAGCGAACGTCTTTCCCGCGTTATCGCGAAATCTTTCTGTATGGATCTTCTACTGCGCGCGTGTATATCAGTCACAATTAGTCATGATTTATCGGGCAGCTGGATTTCACCAACAAAAGATATTCGGCGTTCGCGCGGGATGACCGATTGACCACACCGAGGCAATTAGTCAACGTCACGATTCCGATAACGACTTAGCATTCAATAAACTCGCATCTGGCATCGAAACAAAGGAAATCGACGGGATTTAGGGTAAAAGAAACGTGAGATTTATCGGCGGTTGTATTTAAATCGTGTAGGATCGGAAACTAATTGCCCGCCTCCCTCTTTCTCCATCACAAGGATTTCTCCTCGCCACTCACAAATTTTATCGCATTATTACACTCCGTGAAAGAACGTATTGTGTTTGTGAATATATGTAATTTTACTTATCAATAAAGAAATTACAAAGGTCCACTAGCGTCTCAGTAACTTCTGTATGGTGATAGCATGCGGGACAGACTGTCGATCGCGAATGCAGCTACCATTTCCGGTGTGTTATCGGTCGCATAAAAATGATTAATATTAATAATAATGATAGTGTAAAAGAAAAAGTATACAACTTTGACTGTCACGTGCTTGGAAATTAATCTTTATGCCGAGACGTTTAACCCTGAAACGCATGATATTTCGGAATATAATAAAACATTTTACAATTGCCAATTTATTATGTGCCACAAAACCATAGAAAGATTTTTTTAAATCCATCTGATGTCTTGTGTCGTTTTATTTGAAGAAAAGGGGCTGCCGCCAAATGGCCACAATATACGTAGGACATATAAACAAATCGCGAATTAATTATTGTGAAAAGTGAATCAGTTATTTTTGTTTAGACATAGTGCAACTTCACACTCTCCGTATGATGTATGTTTGAAGCCGCGGCATGTGAGTAATTTACACCTCATTTTTGTATCTTAAATTGTAGGGCAATGTCCAGTTTGATCTTACTATCTCTCTTGTGAACTGTCTATTTGTGGAGACACGCTCTATTTATTCAGTTATTTTGTTACTTTATGCTTTGATAATATATGTATATACATTCTAATACATCATGCAGTAGGTGTTTGTTACATGTGTCTGCTATATCAAAAAGTATAAGTTTGTTACGCAATGGCAACATTATGCATTTAAGGGATTAATCAAGTTAATACAGTTGAAACTCACTTCTCATGAAATATAAGTTTGTCTCTTGTAAAAAAGAATTTCATGATTTTATGATAAATCTTAGCGATAAAAGAACCGTTGGAAGTGTAACAAAAATACAACCTGACTTTTGGCCCACCCGGTATATACATTACATTAACGTTTGAAAGGGAAAGATTGTTAAAAAAGAATCCGCGTAAAAACAGAATTGAGTGTACTAAGAACGAATTCTGCAAAAATATCCGAAGTAATTTTCTGGAGTACTTAATAGTCTACAATTTAAATAAAATGTGCAATCGAAGTTGCCCAGTCAGCTAAACCTGCAAAAAGAAATTTTATCCAGTGCCTGTTACAATGTTACATACTCAACATGGCTACAAGTTTGATGCAAGATCTGCTATCAACAACTTGCACGGAGATTGGCAGCAGATTAGCAGCAAGTCTTGCAATATGGCCTAGGTCATAAATTGACCTACGTTAGTTAGCCTGGATTGTGTTGCAAGACTTGCTGCTAATTTGCTGCCAATTTGCTTTACCATTTTGTCAGCAGGCTTTGCCTGCAAAACCGAAGTCAAATGCAGAGACAGATGGCTATGGTTTTTTAGACAAATCCCAGATAGCACATAACACCTTAAAGACGCCCATTTTACGGCTATTTTAGATCTAAGGCGCCTTTAAGCCGTCTTCAAGGCGTCATGCGCTATCTGAGATGTAATTTTTGCTGGCAGTTTTCTCGAAACTTGTACACAACTGGTTATCAAGGTGACTTACTGACTCGACAGAAAAAATTGTTTACCACGAAATGAAACGTTGTACACAATTTCTTTGTATTTACATAATTTATCGATACCTCGGGATTACGCTGCATCCAAAGAAATGTGTTCATACAAAAAGTCGTGGATGATGAAATTAAGAAAACTCGCCTCCTTTGAGCATTAGATATCTCCGTTATATGTGCAGTATGATTAATTCATCTAACGCGGCTGCTTCTCTATCGTGTACTAGTCACAATCACGAAACTATAAATTGCTATTTGTCACTCGTTTCCGTCAGTCTGGCGAAATGCCATCGAACCGTCGCATTTGTGCTCATTTCATTTCTTTAACGATCACTGCGAACACCAAAGCCTGAAAAGCCTGAAACCTACGTTATGTACTTATCATACATATGTACATGTGTATGTATTGGTAAGTGCCTCTTCTGATATCGGTAATCAAATTGGTTACCGCCTCTAATTGATATGATTATCATTGCAATTAATAGTATTATCAAACATAAGCACGAGTATGCAAGTACTTGACAGATTGGTTTTATCTGGTCATTAAACCCGAATTGTTTTATTTATAAACATACGTTACTCGGCTCGTTTTACTATTCTCATTTGAATTTGATCGCAGTATTCGTCTTCTTTTATTATGTACGAAATGATCGATGTGCAACGTAATACAATCTGTAACTGTACTTTAAATGACTACGCGTAAGGTCGAAGGGTTTATTATTCAAAATTATGCGAACATCAATAATGTTTAATTCATAAATACCGCTTGTTATTTGTTAGTAAGATAATGATATCGATCTGAGACACAACATGGCGGCCACGACAGTCACGTAGGAAATGTCAAATCTAAAATAAAAACAGACATCTAATGCGGATTATGATGTACACAGCGGTCTTCGTACAAACAAGCATGATGTAGTGTAAAGTACCAGTTAGGAATCATTCAGAAGTGGTGTGTATGCTGCGTCATTGCTAACCTTATATTAACTAGCATCATGAACTTTAAAAGGTATTGATGTTAATTACAAGTTTTGATCGGATGTTTTTCACTGTTTTGTATGAATTTTGAGCCGTCTGTCAAACGTTAAACGACCGTATTTATGTTGCACTATATTACCAAATACTAATTACCATAAAAACTCCGGTTTCTGTGAAATTATGTGTAGCATAATATTCATGTTGCAGGTTCTGTACTTGTTCTTTGTTGTGGTATAATTAGTTGAAAAATTTACTGTTAAGCAGTAAAATAACAAATAGCTCAAATGTCTCTTAACCTTGAGTTTGATAGACCATTTGAAGACTGTGAGCCTCTGAAGTGGGGAGCATTACGAGAGTTATGTCATGCAAACACAGAATATTTTATGTCGCATCAAGATGAAAATGGTATTAGAATCAGAGCAGCACATTTGGCGATATTGGATCATTTAGAACAGTTGCAACCACTGTATGAAGATATTAGTATATTCGCACCAAAATTTGATTTTGATGATATAGTACCCGGCAATGGGTACAGAAGTTTTCTAGTCTTAATAGATAAATCTATCATACATTCTCGTGCAATCTGTCACCAAATATACTGTCAGAAGGATTCTATATTTTTTCGTAAAAGTAATCATATGAGGTAATTATTCTGCTTTAATACATTCTACAAACAACTGACATTAAATATTCATAGATTGATATGTACAAATGTTTGCAGAGAAATAGAGGCTTGTTCGCAATTATTAGCATCTTTGTGCACATGTTTAGAGCATTTACAAACTCTTTATTCATGGAGTGAAGAAACAACTGATGGAAAACCATCTCTTTTTATAGGAGATAATCATAATCCCTATGAGATTTTGAATAAAGCAAGTAATATTAATCAGTATTGTTTTTATGGCAGATGTTTGGGATTTCAGGTATTAAGAAATACAATTATATGCAATCTTTATGAATTCTTAATAGATTCTAATAAAGCAAATTGATTTCAGTTTTATGATTCTTTAAAGCCTGCCTTAAAAACTATATTGGTCTGTATGGCTACATTTAGCGAAGCATTCTATACTAATGGAACCTTGTTAGCACGATGTGCTAATTCTGTTAAATATATGTTAGACCCTGAGGCAAGGGCACGACGTATTGTGGATGTGTCTCAACGTGCTGATATATCATTTTGCCAAGCCTTTTGGTTTCTCAATGAGAATAGTAAGACAATTATGATCATGTATTTTGAATATAAATAGATTTAATCGTTAATTTCTACGTTTCATTAGAAGTTATTTGCTATTATGTTGATATAATATGAATTATATTCTTAGATATAGCACGCAGATTACCAGCTATAACATCCCCATCTTTGGCAATAAATCAAGTAATTTCTATTCCACCTGAAGAATTAACACTTCCTGCATTAGATGGGACAACAGTGTCAATTCCAATACCGCATAGTCACATTGGAAAGAAGCCAATTCATGTTAGGTTATTAAGCTTTAAACGTCGCTTGGGAATGGTAAACAGATAATTTATGGAATCTAATTACTTTGTAGAGTTAATACAAGTTGTATCTTTCCAATGCTTATTTTCGGTTCTATATTTCCCTTAATTAAGTAGAAATTTTTGCGAAACATCGGTTTCACTCCTGTACAGTACATGCTTCTCTCAGGTTGGTTCAGGTGGAGTAGCAGGAGAACTGCTTGGATTGTCTGACAAGCTGATAATTCATTGCCATGGTGGTGGTTTTGTAGCGCAGACGTCACTGTCTCACGAAACATACTTACGGTCATGGGCCATAGACCTTGACGTTCCAATTTTAAGCATAGATTACAGTTTAGCACCTGAAGCTCCATTTCCCAGAGCACTTGAGGAAGTGTTGTATACATATGCGTGGGCTTTAAACCATGCGAGCACTTTGCTTGGCAGTACAGTGCAAAAAATACTTCTTGTTGGTAAGCTGTGAAACATAGTTCTTGTGTTCTTCTCGTGTTATTTATAACTTACAGAATTGAACTGTTTTCCAGGTGATTCTGCTGGGGCCAACTTAAATTTAGGTGTTACTTTAAAATGTGTAGAATTGAATATTAGGAAACCAGATGGAATATTTATGGCGTACACTCCAGTGTTTGTAGATTTCGTGCTGTCACCATCGCGGTTGCTGTGTCTGACTGATCCCTTGTTACCTATGGGATTTCTTATACGTTGTTTAAAAGCGTATGCAGCATCGGAGAATAAGAAAGTAGCGAAGTAAGTTATATACAAACAAATCATTTTTATTATGTATTCGTAGGATTACTATTTGATATTTATGTTACATTTATTGGACTTTCAGGGAAAAAGAACATGATGTCGCAGATTGTGCAAAATCAGACACAGAATCTTTTGCGGAGGTCAGTGAAAGCGATTTAATAGCGTTAGCTCTCAGTCCGAATGGAGATGAGACGAATGATGCGCATAAGTTGGCATCCTTACCATCTGACACTACTTTAAATTCTGTTAGTTTAACAGAAGCTGATGGTAAACAGATAAAACGAAAATATATATATATATATACATATTCGTCTGCAAACTTGAACTTGAACTTAAATGATTCTAAATAACTTTTATTAAAATTCTTTAACATAATAGGACTCGAGCATCCGCAAGAGCAAGTAAAGTCTCAAGAATATATTAAAAGATTTTTGGACTTGTATCGAAATTCTGGTATAAATCCGGCCACATATATTGGAAATAGTGCTATCAGTACAGACAATAATATTCCTAGGAATGGCAAATCATGGTCATTCTTTGGATGGTCACTTAAAGGGAGGGAGCATAGAGAATCTAGAGAGCTCGATATAGAGAATGTGAAAAGTCTTTTGGATGAATTTGTCTTCACGGTGCCCAGGGATCCATTTTTAAGCCCTTATCTTGCACCAGATAATCTACTAGCACAATTACCGCCTATCGCAATGCTGGTAATTACCTAAATATTAAAATGTATCACAGACACAACATACGTAATATTGAATGTTTAAACTTTCTATTTAGACATTAGAGCTCGATCCGTGCCTCGATGATTCCGTCATGTTTGCAAGAAAACTTAGAAAGCTCGGTGTATTAGTCATGCTTGATATACTACCTGGTTTACCACACGGATTCCTTAATCTCACACGGGTAAAAATTTCATTTATATGAAATGAATGCATTTAATGTCAACAATATTTTATTGAAATGTTCAAATTCAATTTACAGGTCTCAAGAGAAGCTAGTATTGGATGTGACTTATGCATCAAAAGAATACAGGAGCTACTGGTACTATAATTATATGCATGAATATTCATTAAAGTGAAATGTTAAATGATATATGGGAACAAAGGTTTCTTTACTAGTTTTTTTAAAAATATTAATTATAATAATTTTTTACACAAAGAACTACATTACGTTGCAATATATAAGAGTCTTACGCGTCAGTACGGTCAGTAAATATATGAATGTAAAAAGTATATATTTGTTGCCTATTTATAGTGAATAATACAAGTGTTTATATCCTTGCAGCTATCAAATGATTAATATTTTAAAGAAAAGTGGACAAGGTTGATATTAATATAAATTATATTTGTTATTGATAATTTTATGTATTTTCAAAGTGTATTGTACTTTGTCAATTTTTTTAGGTTACTAGCAACGTCGATTGCGACAATTGCATCACAACATAGTCAATGATTTTACTTCTACTGTGGCTTTCCATTTGCTACAATTTTTTTGACTGTGATTATCGAAATTAGCATAAAACAATTTGACTTTATGTTTCTAATCTTTTGATTACAACCTATAAAGGCTATTATATTTATACATTCATCGTTTTCTATTCTCAATGAAGCTTTCACCTTTGTAAAAACTGGTAGTTTCGTAATAATGCTTCTTGTATTGTTCACTAAATTCTTTAATAACGTTTATACTGTTCATTTGCATTAACATCATCTCTGTTAACTTCATTTAGAAAAACTATTTATCATGAAATATTTTGAGCTTAATGACGCTAAAGGTGCAATACTATTTTAACATACCGCATATGTTGTATATTACAAATTTACATTTTATTTATTATATACACATTTAATATGCAATTTGAAAGTAAACGATTTAAAAGTATTGTACTTAATGTTAAATTGCTACTTACTACCTTTGAATTATATTTGTTGAATGTTCAATGTTGTAAGAAACTCATTTTAAATGTTCCTTTAATTTTGTATATAAGAAAAAGGAGGTAAGGGAATCAAACCTGTATTGTACTGTGTAACATTTTATTCAGTTCATGGATATAAGAATGTGGTAAATATAAGATACTCTTCAAATGAGGTCAATTTAACGAAATTATACAGAAAAATAGCAGCCAACATGAAGAGCATTAATGGCAAAATTATGTTTTCCTTGTTTTGAAGAAGTGTTAACAATTCATAGGGTTTATTAAGTTATATTTGTTTTTTACATGGAAGTACATCGTATTTGTTAACTTTATTAAATTATTTATAAAATTCTAATTTTATAACTTATAACACACTGTGAAATAGAATAAAAATTATTTTATTACCAGACTGTGAAAACATGTAGTTTATTTGGATGTCATAAATTAATGATTAACAATTTCTTACTGGTTGACTTGTTGAGTATTTGTTTGTTCTCTATTTATCGTAGGACGTAGTGTTTTTTGTAGTACATGTGCGTCTGCAGGTTCTATTCGTTTATAATAATGTTCTTTTGTCTCTACTATTTCAAATCCAAATTTCTTATAAAAATCAATTGCTCCTTCATTGCTTATTTGAACATGACTATAAATAAAGGACAGAATATAAAACTTGTTTTAATTAATATAAGACTATAGCAGTCTTGGACTTACAGAAAAATGGAATCGAAGTTTCCATCTTTATTGACATAGTTCAAAACATGTTGTACCATTACAGTACCGATTCCTAATCTTCTATAGGGATAAAGACATCCCAACGTCATAATATACAAACGCCTAGAATTTTCAGAAGTATCGACTCGACAACAAACTGCTCCAACCTAACATAAAAAGTATAATTAGTGAAATGTTTAAACAAAATTCCATTCTAAGGAATGTTGTTTAGACTTTTCAAAGGTTAAGTAACATACCACTATATCATTATAATATGCAAGTTTAGCTAATTCTCCAGCTTCTAATACATCTTTGTAAAACTTCTCATTATATGAAACTGGAAATACCACTTGATTAAGAAGCTTTAGCTGTTTTATATTGTGTGGGGTTACATCTCCTAACTCTATCTTTGATCTGTAATTTAAATATTTAAATTTCATTAAAGACTAAATGTGCATACTATATTCAGTTATATTAAAAATACTGCATATTCAACTATATTAAAAATACGAATGGTCTTTGACATTACGAATTTAATTTTTATATATTGTAACATAAACTTCGCAAATTTTATACTATATAGATCATGTTTAAATTATAGTGAAAAAGTCTTATACCACAAACTACTACAATTCAAAAGATAATTTCTATTCGTAAATTTTATTCAATAATTTGCTTCCCGGTACACAACTATGTACACGTTTTCAAGCAAACATGCCCTTGAAAGTGAAGATATTCAAAACATTAAAGTACTATCAATTCCTGGATAGAATAAATATAACAAAGATTATCGTACAGTACTAAAAATTAATCATTCAAAAATGAAACAAATAAAAATTGTATAGAATCATTCGGTATATGATATCAAAATATAACCTTACAACTTTTTAAAACTCACCTAGTCATATTAGGAAATACCAGAGTTTTCTAAAGGTTCTAAAATAAACGGTAGTAACAAATTTTTACACTAATAGCTTTACTATAAAAAATGTTAACACATAACGTTTTGCCGCCGATACACCTCAATTTTGTACCTTTATTCGTTTCGCACAGTTTCGCATTGAAATCTTATTATATAGTATAGTCAAGTATAGTAGGTTAAGTATGCTTGTTATTTCAAATTTTGATAGGTTTAAGAATACGGGACTGGTTTTCATTTGACAACAATATATCTATAATAATTACAATAAAACGAATATAACGCATTTGTGTAAAATAACAATGACTATTTCCATATTTATATACATTATTAAATTTCTTTTTGAAACCATTTTTTAGATGTGAAAAATTATGATTGAAAATAATAATTATATTTCATTCTTCAGTTCAATATATAGACATTAAACATCAGCTTAATAGATCATTTAATTCGTCAAGTTATATAGAATAATTCCAATTTTAAATAATTTAATTAGTAATAGTATCGCATATTATTATATTAATACGAATTAAATAAGCATTGAGCATTCTTCTTCCGACGTATTTTATTAATACAATTGCAATAGTTAGTACATAATATAAATTTTATCACGCAATATTAATTGACACAATAAGTTATGTCCCAATATCTGTGTTTGTTAGTAATTTAAATAAAAAAATTAATAGTATGAAAAGGAATATGATAATGGTGTGTAACATACATCTTGCTATCGATGTAAACACAATTTATAAATCCGCGATCAAAATATAATTTGTCCACCAAGAGGATAACTAGTGAAACTACGAATACTCTCTTAGAATACGGTATTCAATGTTTAATAGTAATGTCAAATTCAAATCTAGTGTCATAGATACCGGAAAATAATTGGCGCTGAATGTTTACGTATCTTAACGATTTATATCTCAAAAAGTTGCTCCAAATATGCTCTTTCCGAATCTGAAATTGCTCCCCCAACGCCATTAATAGTTAATGAGATATTCGCAAAAGAAAAAGTAACAATTTGTTGTTAACAAAATACGTAGTAAATGACCTTTCTACGCAAATATTATGGTACCAAAAAATTGCTCCTGATCTGTTTTATAATAATCAATAGTCAGATATCTCAATAACTTTGCTTGCGAGGGTACATCTCACGCACACGGGGTCCCTGGCGCCTCCTGCGGGGATTCTATGACCCCTTGAACTTACCAGACGGGGTCTCTGGCGCTCCCTCCGGGGGTTCTATGACCCCACACTCTCACAGAGGGGGTCTCTGGCGTTACAACAGGGGGTTCTATGACTCCACGCTCTTATCAGACGAGGTCTCTGGCGCCTCATGTGGGGGTTCTGTGACCCCGCGATCTCACCCACGGGGGTCACTGACGCCTCCACCGGGGGGTTCTATGACCCCCACTGTCTCACCCACGGAGTCCCTGACGCCTCCACCGGGGGGTTCTATGACCCCACTCTCTCAACACACGGGGTCTCTAGCGTCTCCACCGGGGCTTCTGTGACCCCACGATCTCACCACACGGGGTCGATGATTGGGACCTATTGATTTTTTTTCGCGTACAAAAAAGTTATTGCGTTTAATATTGTTTTTATGAACATGTATATGTATTATTATGTACATTTGAGTAAATTATTTTATTATTCCATTGTTATTACAGCAGTTTAACAGTAACAACGAACGCATATATATTTTCAAATATCGGACTAATAGTATATTTTTATTCTATATTATTACATATAAGTGAGTAATATGTATCAAAAACGTAATCGAAACACAGATTTTTATTACACCACAAACATCGCATAAAAGATATTTCGTTATATTGACATTTATAATAATTATGGATGTTGCGGGGAAATCAATATTATTGACATTATGGAACATGTAACGAAATATCACTGTAACACTTAAAAAAGTTTTAAAGTTCCATTTATATCATTGTCCTGTGAAAATGTTCATACTTCCAGCAGCATTCATATTCCAATCAAAGAATTTACAGAATAAGGAAAAGGAATCTAAAGTAATTTTCAGTAGTTCCATACATCTTTATCTCGAATAATTTTCTAAAACATTCAAAGTACTAGACATTTTTACACTTTGAATCTCATATCGATTTCTAAAATAATCCTAATTCGATGTAATATAGAACGTAGTTTCATGAGATATATTCGAAGTTCGCAGCCATTGGCTCGATATTGTCTTCAGTTTACAGTATTTTACCGATGACAATACCGATTGCCCAGGCCTCACCACGAGGAGGTTGCTGCGAGTGGAGGCCCAAGGCAGATAGATGGAATCACAAGTTCTACATCTACCCACCTTTCACAATAAACCTTATAAATAACTTAAATATTAACTATCTAATACTATCGGTACTAAAATCCCTCGGCGGATGACTTCTTTCTTGCGCCTAAACCTATAAAAAACTAAGTTCCCTCGTAGGTTGTCTTCGTTCTTCAGCTTAGAACTACGATTATCTTAATATTCTAATTAATACGAATTAATGCTATTAATACAAAATAACTTAAACTAAACGCAACCTAGTCGCTAATACTCAAACGAAAGAGATAGACGGAATGGAAAAAGTTCCATCGATCAGCAGTTATTAAGTCTACGATTAACTACGCGTTAAACTACAGTATGAACAAGTATCGCGAT
>NW_015373900.1:1194802-1283240 GCF_001272555.1 Dufourea novaeangliae | reverse complement strand
TGAATTAATAATAACTTGGTATGCACAATGGCTGATCACAATTTAAGTCTATTAATAGATAGACTAAAATTAATAATAAACGATGTGATGATGAATATGAATATAACAATGAATATCGAATTATGATTTAAGTTTAACTTACAGTAACTTAACGCAGTGGTAGACGCACGCTTTGAAGATGTAGACGTTGATCGGTCTTCTTTCGATGGAATAACTGGTTGGAAAAATATTTTTCATTATACAATACACATGGAATACATAATATGCACAGTAAATAAATCACAGTAAATGAATCACAGGACATAAGAAAATAAATATCAAAGCCAATGGTTCTCGAACATCTGTAACATACAAGGGATTAGTAACAAGAGAGGGAACACAACAATATGCACAGTAAATAAATTGATGGTTGTCGAATGCCTGTAACAAACAATGGGTTAGTAACAAGAGAAAGGACGAGTATGAGACGCGCGCCCACCCGGCCCACCCTCCGCGACGGCTCACGAGAAAGTGAGGAACCGATACCGCGGCTCGCTCTACCGCTCTCGCTCGTACACTGTGACGTCACCCGATTCCCGGAATCCGCGGCTACGAGATGGCTCATTACGGTAAAGCATTCTCGCAAGGGAAATTGTAAGCCGCCGGCCAAAAGGTAGATTTGATAAACTATTTATGAAACTACATCTATTCTGAATTTATCTGGTACAAATATACGAATATAAGGCAAGATATAAAAACGAATAAAACAAGAACATGTAAAAAGTAACATTAATAAAATGTCCATTAACGATGGATTTAGAATAAATTGTCTTGTAGTTAAGTGAAAAAATATATACTTTTCAGTTTCATGTTTCATGACTGTCATATTTATCCCTTAACCTTAAACTGGAGCATTGGATATTTTTATTCCCGGCCAATCATATAGATACACGCAATATGAATGGAATATATAACACTTCATTTGTGCTAATAATACTCAGAATTCATGCTTTATCGGTAACGTCGGGTATCGACACTAAAATGGTAAGAGCGCTTCTGACGCCCTCGAAACTTGGGACAGAAAATAATAACAATAATAAATATTTACACACACAAGTTCTTTGTAATAGACCCATACATTACAAGGAATGAACAATGTACAGTTATGAAAAATATCCGAAAACTTATTACAAAACTAATGCAAGTTTTGATACTTATAATCTAGAAACCTATTGAACTATGTAATTTTAACAAATTCGTGTGTGCAGATATTTTTTTTTATCTACTGTTAACTAATAAATTGTTACTTAGAACCCTATGATGTGTGCAATATGTGCATATAGTTATATGTACGCCCTGTTCCCTGTAAAAGTGATTCCCAACCTTACATCAAACTCTTATAAAAGTAATGGACCTTTCACATCGTGTAACTCAGTATGTACAATCTCAAAGAGTACCGAGTTACATATACTTGAATGAATATTAGTTTATAAATTGATTCCGAAAGAATTGTAAATTGTTGCTTTAGTTTTGTACAACGTACACAAATACATCAAAGGAATTTGGAACGACCAAGTTGAGAGATACTTCTTGTGTCACCGAAGACATGTCATCGGTTGGACGCAACAGAAACATCCTGTCAATTTTGTGTAATCCGAAAACAGCTGATCAAACTTATTCGTGTGTAAATAATAATGAGGATTCCGGGGATGATGAATCTTGCGCGTGATTTAAGACGTTGAATGATCATTGTCTGTGCGTATATACGTTTTTTTTCTCTTCATCTCTACCGATGCGTCTGAAGAACTCCACGCAGATACAAATCAATGTATGCTCCGAAAAGAACATCTCAAGGAGGAGTTGAATTAAGTATCACCATGTGAGTACGATTCATTTGTCTGATCACAGGAATCCATCATTGACAATTTCATGTAATTGACGTCTGTTTACGATTCAATGTTCCGAAAGATTGTGCGGCGAATAAGCGATAACAAGGTTATGTTACACTCTTAAGCGTTTACCATGTAAACATTCTGGATTGTCGTAACGTTTCTGTCTTCTGTATTACAGTAATCACTTGGACAGGTCATAGTAATTCTGCGGACCTAGAATGTTAACGTTAGAAGACGTGGAACGCAAAGACTTTTCGAAAGAAGCGATGGTAGATGAAGAGACGAGTGAGGGCACAGGCGGCAGGGAGAACTACGATAAAAGCAAATATCAGATAGCCACTGAACAAATACTCAACGCAGCGCTTTTATCTACAGAAAACGATGACGATATGGAATCTCAGGAAAATGATGAGTCCTCTGAGCTTCTTTCCATTGAGAATGACTCTGAACTTACCAATGAATCTACCATCAGCGATTGGGACAATCTAAAAATGGAATCGCCTCTTTCGTGTATTAATTCTGTACCGAATGCTAAAGAATTTTTTCTAATAACTCAATTACAATCGGACAATGCCCTCATGACCAAGAAATTGTCCAGCAAACATTCTCTGTCTAATAAGAAATCTAAGTCCCACCATCGTTCCAAACGACATAACAAAGTGTTATTACTAAGAAAGCTCCTACCTAAGCATGAGCCAATAGTTGAAATAAAAGAGGAAGAGAATTCGATCATTTCTACTGAAATGGATGATCATATATCATCCATGGAAGAAATCGATTATGGAGAACCTTGTATGGATGATGATATCGATTCCAAGGATAATGTTGTCCGGGTACAAAATGTTAAGCCCATGCCTTTGTACTACGCAGAAGATGGTAAACCATACCTAAAATGTCCAGCATGCGGTGCAATATTTTTTACATCAAATACATTTGAGAAACACTTGTATACACACGCGTATGAGGAAGATGACACTTTTGTATGTTCCTTTTGCAATTACACAAACACTGAACCTGGAATGTTATTTGCTCACTTATCCAAACACCAAAATCAATGTGAATTTTGTAATGAAAATTTATCGCGTAAAAACAATTTCGAGAAACATTGGGACATACGTGAATCCACCTTCACTATGAAAAGGGATCATCAAGGACGATTTGTGTGTTCAGTGTGCAAGCTGGTATTTGATCTGTTGCCACAATTAGAAAAGCATTGGCTCAAACATGCTTGTAGAAGGGAACGAACATACCAATGTAAGGAATGCAGTGGACTGTACGAGAGCAGAGAAACGCTAAAAAGTCACAAATGCATGAAGTGTGCAGTGTGCGGGAAAGTCTATGATAGTTTACACCGATTAAAGACGCACACGATGTGGACGAAGCACAATTTGAAGTGTCCGATCTGTTCTTATGAGTTCATTCTTGCAATAGATCATGAGAAGCACTTGGCATTACATAGACAAACTTTCAGTAGTAGAAGTGATTATCTCCACTGCCTCCAGACAGCGGATGGAAAGACATTCCAGTGCAATCTTTGTGACAAAATATTTTATGCCTTACCTTCTCTTGTCTCGCATCTTGGAGAAGATCACGACGTTCAAAACGTGAGGCAAGGTGCCCAGAACGAAGATGGATGTAACGATGAAATAAAAGGGGACGATTCAATTAGTGACACCTTGCTTCGTCAACTAAAAGAGCAAACCGCACATTACACTAACAGAAACAGTAATATAAATATGTCCAAAATTAAAATTGAATTTCAAGATGCTCTATGAAGTTTCAAGTAGAAGAAAACTGAACACGAATTACATGTAAAATGATCTGAAATTAATACTTAAAAATCACTTGTAACAATAAAACGTGCCGTTAGTGAGGATCAGTCACCGTGTAGTATATATTAAGTACAATTGAACATGACTGGCGACAAACAACTTATAAATTATTGATAAGAGCATGTACTCGATAGTATCTGATCAAAAAGTTCTTTAAATAAACTGTATCACAGTTTCACCTCACTTGACACAGGGAGGAAAGTATACTTGTATATTTTTTTAGGCAGTTGTGTAAGGTGCAGAATGGCGCTCGTTTAACCAGATATCGAATATCGTCACAGATGTAATATTACTTTAGTGATATAACCAAGGAATCTCATGCGATTGCTCCGCGCATAGAACGTTTTTGATCAGATATAGCAAGGTAATTTTCGAGCGATTTCTCGAAAGTAATGTAACCACTGTGTCGTACATTTTCTGTGTGTTTTTGTATTAGAGGAAAATGTAATTGTTAAGTTAAACGTAACATTTGCATATTTGGCTGTATCATGTCTGCCCCTAAATGCATCGAGTGAAGCAATACAGAGCTATCAGTCCTGCTGTAGCATTGTCTAATTTCTTATTCGACCTAATTATTAGACTGCGGATTTTATGCATTTATGACGTGCAAAGTACAAGAAAATAAAGATCTGGAAGATTTGACAAAATGTTTATTTTAACGTTCCAAAGACTTTAATAGAAGGGATAAATTTCGGTTTTCACAGAACAAGCCAAAATAATCTATATTTGCATAAGCGTCCACGGACTATCAATTAGCCTTTGTTATACACCTCTGAATCAATTTATAAAACTTTCGTACAGTTACAATTTTCAATCATGATACAAGTTCGAATGGCTGGCAAATATCTGGAGCTCGCTGCTTGTCTTACTTGTTTTTTATGCGTACTGGTACAATACGATAAATACATCGGTAAATTTTACGATATACAATTGTTCGTAAGTTATTCGCGTGATCTTCGTAGGCCTGTGTAATACCGTACGATAGCTTACATTAAAGAATTAGATCTCTTAACTATATCCTCTTTGAAAAATAAATACTCATGAGTAGTAACATTTCGTTTGTACATTTTCTTATTTTTTTTCTCTATTTTTTCTTTTTTTCCTCCAGTTTTTTATCAAAGCTGAAATGAAAGTTACGTCGTGTCTGTCGGGATAACTTGAACAGCGCACAATTCCAAGGTTGACCAGAAACGTCAATGTGGAAGATAAAAACAGCATGTATACATATATATGTATATATACGCATTTTCCTCGTAAGTTCTCGCTACTGGACAACAAGAGTGAATATATTTTGGAACACGCAATTACTTGACATTGCACTGTGTGGTTTGTTAATACGCGTACATATAATATAGTTTAGTTGAACGTTTTCGTACACTTCGGTGTACACTGTGTTGCTCCCTTTACCGTTTGCCGCTTGTTCCTCCGTATCGTTTTACGTATAAACTGCATTTCCTTATCCGGTACTACTTCTACGCGTTGCGTGAACTTGACACGATCGAGGTCATACAAGTTAATGCTACACCAACAACTAAAGCGATTCCAAAACTTCGAGTGATGAATTCAATGTCCTTAGTATAAACACAGTCGAGGTATAAGAATAGACTTGTCATCTTATGAGAGCTGGTGGCTCATCTAAACTGTAGTATCGACACCTTAAACCTGTGATCTGAGCGACCTCTACGTTATGAGAATAGTGAATCTGCGGTGGGTAGTGACACTTAAATGGAAATGGGGCGACGTCGCCCCAAAAAAGTGGGCCGAAAAAATACATTGGATGAAATGTCTACTTCTATACCTCGTCCGTGGTAGAGGTCATTCTAATCACAGGCTTTTTAAGGTGTCGGTACTAGATTTTAGATGGGCCACCAATTCCCAGAAGATGAAAAGACTATTCTTATACCTCGTCGGTAACCATGTCAAGAGTTCACGCTGCAGGGAGTGCGAGCAGCGCCACGAAACGGGAAGCCTCGAAACCGCAAACATAGATCGAATCTTTTACTCGGCGATCGCAAGTTCAGGAAAGGGTTAAGTAGGAGCGCTGACCCGCAGCTATTAGCGCGCACGAATAAATACAAGACGTACCCTTCACGACACGATCAGAGAGACGAAAGGCCTGTTTGCTTCTTAACTAATAAAAGTCAAGAAGCAAAATATCAGTTTAATTAGTAAGTCCGATGCCAAAACAGCACACACGTTACAAGGCCGTTTTTAGTGCTAAGAAAAAAAAAAGAAGAGACTTTCTTTCGAATCTTAACAGAAATCCATTTTCCATGTTTGTTTATTCAAGCCTTGATCCACTGTTCCACGTATTCGAGGGCGGCCAAAAGAATTTTCTTTTCCGTTACTCTCAGCTGAATGGCTAATTTCTTGATCTGCGGCAACGATGTCTCGAGCAACTGCAGATCCTCCTGCGAAACAGAAAAAACACGGTTTCTTGTAATAACGGCTTTAAGGATCGCGATTTTGATCCCGCTGATGGCAGGGCGTTGGTCTGAATGCGTTACAGACGGTATATACAGAGTGTCTCGAAATGATGGCACAAGCCGCAACACGTATATTCCTTATGCAAATACAAATCGAAAAATCCTTTACCATTTTGTAGTCTGAAGCTCCATTTCCGATATATTCGCAGTTGAACGAAACTCCAATCAGCTGAGCGGTCGGCTACACGTACGCGTAGACTAGAAGCGCACGACTCAGCTGATGTGTGGCCCACCGCTCAGCTGATTGGAGTTCGTTCAACTGTTAATATCTCGGAAATGGAGTTTCGAATTACAAAATGGTAAAGGACTTTTCGATTTGTATTCATACGAGGAATATGCATGTTACAGCTTGTCCCATTTTTTTGGTACAACCTCTGTGTATACAGGGTGTCCCAAAATAGTTGTAAGTCATTGAAAGGAGTGATTCCTGGGGTGATTTGAAACAACTTTTTCCGTAGCGAAAAAGTTCTCCGAGGTTTTGTTAATGAGAAACCCCGACCAATCAGAGCGCGAGTCTACTGGCTGAGCTTCTACGATAACGTTGACTACGCGCTACCGCGCGAGCTCAGCCCACGAGCTCGCGCTCTGATTGGTCGAGGTTTTTTGTTAATATCTCGTCAACAAAGCCTCGGAGAACTTTTTCGCTAAGGAAAAAGTTGTTTCAAATCACACCAGGAATCATCCCGTTCAGGACTTACACCTACTTTGGGATACCCTGAAGATATTTTTTCTCGTTTCACTTTCACCTTCAGAGTCGTTGGGTAGTTAGCAATTAAGAGCTGCAGCCTAGTAAGCAGAAATTTCCTGACGTTCTCCTCGACGACGGTCTCCAAAGCGCAATCCATGTGCTTCAGATCGTTCACACGGTCCGAGCGTAGCCAATGCGTCAGTTCCTGTTTACGCATACTGAACACCCTCAGGAACGCGAGCAGCAAGTCGGAGATCGGTTCTGTTCCCGGCTTCAACAGAAACTCGCCCACCGAGGGTAGGTCCAGTTTGTTCAGTAACTCGATACGTTCCTTTTGCAGCGAGTCGGCTTTACTGATTCCGAGACGTAGCTTGAAACCGTCCTGAAAACAAGTGTTTCGTTTAATAAGAATGATACACAATAATATACAGGGTGTCTCACCTGACGAGAGTACCTTTGATATCTCACATTTTTTTGAAGATAGAAAAAAATGTAAGGGGAAAGTATTATTTGGTTAGACGGAGCAAATACTATAAGCAAAAATTTTTCTTAAGATCATATTTTTCGAAATTTCAAGCGTGGCGTAATAGTTGAGATCAAGTCCAATCCATTGACCTATAATAGTGTGACCTCCATGTGACCTTGAGTACAAAAAATCCACAAATGTATGAGAATCGATTTAAATAATAAAATAACTACATTAGAGGGATTAGTGCAAAAATGTATTGAACTCTTGATGGTCATCACTTTCAGCATTTATTAAAATTAATTTTCTACGAATTAAAAGCAAGTGAGATACTAGAGGTGCTCGTGTTAGGTGGAACACCCTGTATGATACAGGTTTGGCCAAAAGTATTAAGCACTTTAATTATTTATAGCTTGCTGGAGAAAATTATTTCTTTGAAACATTTCCTACTGTTTGCCGTCCTTTGTCGGGCAGTTCAAAGGAATTTTAAAACAGCTGACAAGGTTATTTATAGGGGGCTATAAAGCAACTGAACGGGTCCATGGTCTACATTTTGTGTTTCTTCCTAAAAGTTATACAGTCTGCTGTCAGTACTCGTTTCTAGCACACACATCAAACTTGTTTTTAGTTTTGCTACTAATATTTTGAAATTTAGAAACTTTTTCTTGAACTATGTCAAGAAAATGTGAACTAAGTGATCTTCATTTAAAGGAACAGGGTAAAAGTCAGAAAGAAATTGCTATGATTATCAGTCATTAGAGCAAAAGCTGGCCCAACGAAATCTCAACAAAATTAATAAAAAATGTTTTTTTTTTTCAAATTTCACTACTTTGATTTCTTTCTAATACAAAAGTATTTGTTAGAAATTCATATTTTATGGGGTGCCTACTTTTAGTCAAGACTGTTAGATACTGCTGGTCAAAGTTCAAATTATTTTGAGAATTGTCGTGCAATAGAATTTCATTCAGAATCGGAAAGTGGTTAGACACTTTTTGACTAGGAGTAATACACGTATTCACTTTAATAAATAATAATTAGGTAAAGTATGAATTCGTTAATAAATTGTACGGAAGAAGTTGTGATTTTCCGTTTGAAACGGCGTTTAGAGATGGCGGCTATCCTCGTACAGAATTATCTTCAATTGAACGAGTTTCTATTGCAATGTTTTCCGACCTTTTGTGGATAAGAGTTTGTTTATCGTGGAGAATATATTTTTCTTAAGAACGAAGGGTGTAATGTCTAGCAATTTCTCAAATTTCACTTAAACGACGAAATTATTTGTTTGCCGTCAATATGGCGACGGTTTTCGACGCTACGATCGAAAACTCAATGTTGTTCTTTCGTGAAAATATTTAATACCTCGACGATTCAAATTTCTCGATCAACATTTTAGTTATATTCTCCGTAAAAAAACAAAAAGCTTGAAACGTCCTGTGTAAAATTGCCGAGATAAAAAACTGCGAATCTATTCGTTTCGAACATGCTCTCGTGGTCCCCTTAAGGTAGCTCACAATTTTAGTGGCGTATCTAGTTGGGGCTCCATATAGCCCCAATTTCACTAATTTAATTTGAATGATTAATATTTTGAACTACTTCAAAATACTGAAATGGAAAACAAATGTTGTTCCTTAATGTAAAACAAATTTAATGTTTTTTTTTTTAATTTTTAAGAAAAAATGGGAAAATTCGTCGGACAAACCAAAGGAAAAGAAGTGACGTTAGCGCTCATAGCAGACATACGTAGAAGATACTACCAAACGTATTGAAACCTAAGTTTGCATACTTTGATTTTAATTTCTGGTTTTATTTTCGTAAAAAAATTTCTAATCACCTAATTTTTTATGAAAATGTCATTTTTTGTAACTAAATAAGGCCTGATTAACTTCTCAGTATCAACTACAGTTCCATAAGGCTCGTCTTAAAAAGACATTTTTATAACGTTTCTTTTTCAGTAATTTAATCGTTGATCTTACGATTTTTTGGTAGCAATCTAAAGTTGAAGCTTCTAAGAATGTTCAGTTAAGTTTTCAACTAAATTTACAATTATTAAAAATTTTCGTGAGCCACCTTAACGGACCGCTAGTTGCGACGATATGAAATTTCTAAATTTCTTTCCGAAGACTCGTTTTCTAGTTTCGTTCTTAGATGGGGAAGGAATTACTTCTTTGTTGTCCATGTAAACGAATCCCGAGTGTACAAAAAAGTCCGAGTTCGTTCGTGGCCCGTAGCTAATGAATATTTGGTCGCCTTTCTTGAAGTTCCGCAGCGCGTAACATTCGCAGCAGTCGAACGTCGCGTTGAAATCGGTGGTGATCTGTGTAAAATACGCAGAACAAAAATTATTTAAATTATACACGCGTTGTATATCACGTACAGCCCGGCGTGTTAAGGCCCGTTTACACGTTCGAATAATTCGCGCTCAACTTACTTGTGCGTTCGCATTTTCGCGAACAAATCGTTGCAGTTAATGTTAAATAATAAACTTTTTTGTATAATTTGTAATAGGGTAAACACATCAATGAATGAACACTAAAGAAATTTCGTAATTATTAAAGTCGAATTTTACATGATAATAATATTGATAAATATTCTATATGAAAATCAGATCTTTAATATCTATCCTTTTTTACAACACATAGATTTCAATTTGAAAAATTGGAAAAATGTAATTAATGAAAAGAAAAAAGGAAAAAATCGATTTCACCAGTGAATGAACGTTAACCTGTAAACGAATATTTTTAACCGATGGCGCGAAATCTGTTCGAATACGAAATATGTGTTTTCGCGCGAACTCACGGCGAGACTGTGTACTCAACGGAGGTTGTAGATCTTTGCTACCATTGTTATAGACACTGAAATTCCGCGATTCCCTATTACGAATTAACGTAATAAGGATAGTAGATTTGACTGAAGTAAAACGGAAACAATGTAGGGTGAGTGCACTGGTATATGAACACGTACCAGTGAATGAACATTATATAGAAAAACGAATAAATTAAGTTATTAAAGTAAGCAAATGTTTAAATACTGATTTTTTTCCATTCCTTGTTTCATATTGAAACAATTTTCATGCCATGTGCAGTCAATCAGGCTGTAAAAATAACCTTAAAGCACTTTATAAGTGCGCCAATTTGGGATCGGTTACTCCGTGGTAATATAATTACACAAGTTCTTATAGCGTACTAATTTCAGATTTAAAACTTGCGGCCTTTTTATTTTTGATGAAAAATTACGAAAACGTGAATTTTTTTCAACTATCATACTCTTTTTCGTTTTATTCCTTGGAACTCCATAGCTGAAAGTGGCGTACGACCCTGACTGCGGTGGGACAAAATGGGCCCCCGATGATCAGGTACTAATGGTTTAAGGATCAGCCACGTTTATGGCTAACGCTATATCGTTGAAGCAGCTATATATATACCTATACTGTATTTCCTTTACTATTTTCCTAGGTTGGAAAATATACAATTAGGGAAGTTATTTCTGAAGATATTTCATGTGTATAAAGCTGCGTCTACACTACATAGTATAACAAATTATATAGCAAAGTTATAAAACTTGTTAGAAGAACAGAAATAAAAATGTTATATAATATGATGTTACATACCATTTTTCGTGTTATATAGCAAGTTACATGTTATCCATTAAATGTGACGCCATTATTAACAATGAGATTGGAAATGTTATACAAACTTGTTACGGACTTGTCCAAAAGGTATAATTTTGTAACAAGTTCTAAAACCATGTTGTATATATAGCAAAGTTGTGGAACAATTTGTTATATAACATTCTTTTGTTACATAGTGTAGATGCAGCTTCAAAATCTAATGGTAGATATTTATAGTATCAAATTAAGAAATCAATATTTAATCGTTTTCTCACTTTAATGACATCATTTACTTGTTTTTATATATAATGTTCACAGGTGCATCCACCCTAATCAATTATAGTTTATTCTTTATATGTACGTAAAATAACTGTGCAACGTTCTAAACGTGTATTGCACAAGTCAGTTTGCGGAAATTATTTTCGAAATATTGAAATTTGATTAAACGAGCCTCAAATAGAAATATAACGGCTCGGTTCATTTGCGCAAAATTTGCGTGCACAAGAGTCAGTTTCGCGGAAATTATTTTTGAACGTGTAAACGGGCCTTTAAGATCGGCAGACGTGGAAACTCACTCTCCCGTTCTCGTGGTTGCACATGTCCCACATCGGGATCAAAGCGTGGATCATTCGTGAGCCGTCCTCGCTGGGGATTAGGTTCTGCCTCGTCATAATCGTGGAAACTGCCCAGCTGAAATGGTGATTTTGTTGTGAACAAAAAGAAAGAAAAAAAGGAAGGAAACCACACGAGTTCTCCCCTTCTCGTATGTGTACACTCGCCGACAGAACGAAGAAGAAAATTTTAATTGAAAAGCCTGGAGACTGTTCCTTGCATTGAAAATAAAATTGTCTGGGAATTCAACGGCATACTTTTCGAGAATCGAGTTTATAATTCAGTCACACAATATTATACACTGGGATCAGCAATTATTGAAAGTAGTTTCTTTCTGAAGTGATATAATACAGGGTGAGTCAAGAAAAACTACTACCTAAAATAAGTCGTTAACTACTGGCTGTATAAAAAAATCAAATATCTACCAGAATCTACCTTTTTAAGGGATACACCAGATGGATACGATTTGATTTGTTTATCTTATTTTTTTTAGATATCACGGTGACCTTGAATTTTTTCAAGATCAATGCATCTTTTTTTTAATACTATCATGCAATAGGTCGTTGAATTTGTTCTCCTATTGGCAACAACGTGGTATTAAAGAAAAATGTATTCACCTTGAAAAAAATGCAAATTGCGTCCATCAGGTGCATCCTTTAAAATGCTTTACATTCTACATAATTTAATAAAACGTTTTCTGACACAATCAAAAAGTAACGAGTTATTTTTAACAGTAGTTCTTATTAACCCACCTTGTATATATTCTTCATGATAATTATACAAACAGTGGAAATACCTCTGGTGATTCTTCATCAAGATGGCGGAGAAAGTAGTCGTGGAAGTCCTGTGAGAATGTTAAAATGCCTACATAGATTGTCGTTTCTTTGTCCTTCGTTCCCAATTTGGACGACAGGAATTTGTTTAATAGATCTGATTTAGACAAGTACGGTGGATAATTGAACTGTGAGAGATACCTTTTACAGATAAAAATGTTGTGTAAACTCATAACTCAAGTTTCTCAACCGTTATCCTTTCCGCCATCTTGAAGAAGAATTACCAGAGCCATTTCCAAACTTTCTATAATTATTGTGAACAGTAGTAATATCTATTAAAAAGAATGTTATTTTTAATATTTAATACTAAAGATCATCGTTATTTTACGGGAAAATTACTGTTTTAAATTCAGTTTTAAGAAACATTTCGGATAAACTCGCATGATTATAGTAAACGAACGTTTAATAGTTTTACTAGAATTTCGCGAGCCTTTTCCTTTTATTCAAACGTCTAATAGAATCATCAGCAGAGTAAACAAACTTTCGTTTCATTACAGTTTCTGGAATTAATCCATAAAACGTTTGTATTTACATAATCATTCGCAGTCTGGTGATCGGCGTATAACTTTCGGATCTATTAACTCACAGATCTTCGTTAGAGGTATAACGGCGAGTGATCGTTGAGTGACCCATGAAAATTCACCAGTCCTTTATCGGCGCAGCTTGCAATAACCGCGAATCTAAGAGAAACTTTTCTCGATTAAAGGTTAAAATATTCTTCTCATCACGTTTTATGCGTCTATTCATGGACACTATGGGATGCATAATCAAGGAGACAGTCGAATATATTTCTTAATCGTAAGAAATCGTTCTAGGGTTTAATTCTTTCCTTCCGACTGTAGCTATATGGCTATTGTTCCTGATAAGTTCGCGATTAGCCACTGCTCTTTGGTAAATTAAGTGACTAATGAACTGTCTGTCTCTGATTTTTATGAAACTTGGTGAATATATTAAACTGGCGTATTATATGATAATTTACAAAACTGTAAGAGGCAAATCTGTCATTATATATATATTAATGGATTCAGAAAAAAAATTCGGTTCTTGTTTGTCATTATGTAAATTTTGGTATCTCTTAAAATACTGTAACAATAAATGTTTTTGTTATAAACAAATTACTTTTTACAAAATCTGTGACCACTTTTTGTTTTACCTCAAGAAACCATGAAACTTTTCCCTAAAAAGTTTTCTTATATCTGTGATAGTTTTCGAGATACATACCATTTTTCTGCTGAAACTTGAAGGGGTGATTACACCCCGTAAACTTGCGATTGGGCAGCTATAAAAAATTACGTGCCCCTTATTTTCATCCGCTTAATATATTGACCAAGTTTCATAAAAATCGGAGATGGATAGTTCGGTATATTCCCTTCTTGGTAACACACTTAGATTTTAATATAAACTTAACAATGTGATGTATGTGTATGTGTATACTGTTCTGACTGGTCGACGTGTTCTTGTTGACGTTTGAATGTGTTCTCGAGAATAAGTGAATGTATAGATGCTTGCTGGAACGGATTGACTCGTGATTGGTGGAAAATGCAGAATTTTAGTTGGTGCAGGTGTTTGAAGAAGTGGTAATATGAGTTGGAAGAAGTGGGGTTTGGTGTATGTATTGTTTCTTAGATTCCTGGAAGTCAGCGCCGAAATATAAGGAACGGTCTGAAGGATGTGATGTGCAGCTGTCCAGGAATTCCTGTTTATGACGGTTTGGTGACCGTGTCGACGGCCCAAGACGCGACGAGCGTTACAACCATTGCCCAGAGATGGGCATAATTTCATTCGAATAATGCATAGTGAGAAGCAGCAATATCTAAGATCTTCATCCTGACCTTTAAACAGTTTATGAGATTAAATAATAATTATTGAGATGAGATGATGAGATAAAAAAATATTTCGTCATTTTTACTTGATTGAACGTGATAATTCCAATTTTTATCATAAAATAATATTTCTTCTTGAATGAGTAGACACTTTGCAAACAATTGGACCGTTTATTTTGAAAGTGGTGCAAGTCCATTTTCCAATTCCATTTCATTTTATTTTAGTTTACACTAAATTAAGCATAAATTACGTCATATCTCATTTTTTTTAAAAAAGGACTTACACCACTTTCAAAATAAACGGTCCAATTGTTTGCAAAGTGTCTACTCATTCAAGAAGAAATATTATTTTATGATAAAAATTGGAATTACCACGTTCAATCAAGTAAAAATGACGAAATATTTTTTTATCTCATCATCTCATCTCAATAATTATTATTTAATCTCATAAACTGTTTAAAGGTCAGGATGAAGATCTTAGATATTGCTGCTTCTCACTATGCATTATTCGAATGAAATTATGCCCATCTCTGGGCAATGGTTGTAACGCTCGTCGCGTCTTGGGCCGTCGACACGGTCACCAAACCGTCATAAACAGGAATTCCTGGACAGCTGCACATCACATCCTTCAGACCGTTCCTTATATTTCGGCGCTGACTTCCAGGAATCTAAGAAACAATACATACACCAAACCCCACTTCTTCCAACTCATATTACCACTTCTTCAAACACCTGCACCAACTAAAATTCTGCATTTTCCACCAATCACGAGTCAATCCGTTCCAGCAAGCATCTATACATTCACTTATTCTCGAGAACACATTCAAACGTCAACAAGAACACGTCGACCAGTCAGAACAGTATACACATACACATACATCACATTGTTAAGTTTATATTAAAATCTAAGTGTGTTACCAAGAAGGGAATATACCGAACTATCCATCTCCGATTTTTATGAAACTTGGTCAATATATTAAGCGGATGAAAATAAGGGGCACGTAATTTTTTATAGCTGCCCAATCGCAAGTTTACGGGGTGTAATCACCCCTTCAAGTTTCAGCAGAAAAATGGTATGTATCTCGAAAACTATCACAGATATAAGAAAACTTTTTAGGGAAAAGTTTCATGGTTTCTTGAGGTAAAACAAAAAGTGGTCACAGATTTTGTAAAAAGTAATTTGTTTATAACAAAAACATTTATTGTTACAGTATTTTAAGAGATACCAAAATTTACATAATGACAAACAAGAACCGAATTTTTTTTCTGAATCCATTAATATATATATAATGACAGATTTGCCTCTTACAGTTTTGTAAATTATCATATAATACGCCAGTTTAATATATTCACCAAGTTTCATAAAAATCAGAGACAGACAGTTCATTAGTCACTTAATTTACCAAAGAGCAGTGGCTAATCGCGAACTTATCAGGAACAATAGCCATATAGCTACAGTCGGAAGGAAAGAATTAAACCCTAGAACGATTTCTTACGATTAAGAAATATATTCGACTGTCTCCTTGATTATGCATCCCATAGTGTCCATGAATAGACGCATAAAACGTGATGAGAAGAATATTTTAACCTTTAATCGAGAAAAGTTTCTCTTAGATTCGCGGTTATTGCAAGCTGCGCCGATAAAGGACTGGTGAATTTTCATGGGTCACTCAACGATCACTCGCCGTTATACCTCTAACGAAGATCTGTGAGTTAATAGATCCGAAAGTTATACGCCGATCACCAGACTGCGAATGATTATGTAAATACAAACGTTTTATGGATTAATTCCAGAAACTGTAATGAAACGAAAGTTTGTTTACTCTGCTGATGATTCTATTAGACGTTTGAATAAAAGGAAAAGGCTCGCGAAATTCTAGTAAAACTATTAAACGTTCGTTTACTATAATCATGCGAGTTTATCCGAAATGTTTCTTAAAACTGAATTTAAAACAGTAATTTTCCCGTAAAATAACGATGATCTTTAGTATTAAATATTAAAAATAACATTCTTTTTAATAGATATTACTACTGTTCACAATAATTATAGAAAGTTTGGAAATGGCTCTGGTAATTCTTCTTCAAGATGGCGGAAAGGATAACGGTTGAGAAACTTGAGTTATGAGTTTACACAACATTTTTATCTGTAAAAGGTATCTCTCACAGTTCAATTATCCACCGTACTTGTCTAAATCAGATCTATTAAACAAATTCCTGTCGTCCAAATTGGGAACGAAGGACAAAGAAACGACAATCTATGTAGGCATTTTAACATTCTCACAGGACTTCCACGACTACTTTCTCCGCCATCTTGATGAAGAATCACCAGAGGTATTTCCACTGTTTGTATAATTATCATGAAGAATATATACAAGGTGGGTTAATAAGAACTACTGTTAAAAATAACTCGTTACTTTTTGATTGTGTCAGAAAACGTTTTATTAAATTATGTAGAATGTAAAGCATTTTAAAGGATGCACCTGATGGACGCAATTTGCATTTTTTTCAAGGTGAATACATTTTTCTTTAATACCACGTTGTTGCCAATAGGAGAACAAATTCAACGACCTATTGCATGATAGTATTAAAAAAAAGATGCATTGATCTTGAAAAAATTCAAGGTCACCGTGATATCTAAAAAAAATAAGATAAACAAATCAAATCGTATCCATCTGGTGTATCCCTTAAAAAGGTAGATTCTGGTAGATATTTGATTTTTTTATACAGCCAGTAGTTAACGACTTATTTTAGGTAGTAGTTTTTCTTGACTCACCCTGTATTATATCACTTCAGAAAGAAACTACTTTCAATAATTGCTGATCCCAGTGTATAATATTGTGTGACTGAATTATAAACTCGATTCTCGAAAAGTATGCCGTTGAATTCCCAGACAATTTTATTTTCAATGCAAGGAACAGTCTCCAGGCTTTTCAATTAAAATTTTCTTCTTCGTTCTGTCGGCGAGTGTACACATACGAGAAGGGGAGAACTCGTGTGGTTTCCTTCCTTTTTTTCTTTCTTTTTGTTCACAACAAAATCACCATTTCAGCTGGGCAGTTTCCACGATTATGACGAGGCAGAACCTAATCCCCAGCGAGGACGGCTCACGAATGATCCACGCTTTGATCCCGATGTGGGACATGTGCAATTCGTAGTACAAGCGTAGCGCGTAGCCACCGCTAGCGCGGGAACTCGGCTGGCAAACTCGCGCTCTGATTGGTCGCGGTTTTTCGTTAATATCTCGTAAACGAAGCCTCAGTTTAAATTTTGGCTAAGGAAAAAGTTGTTCCAATTCACCCCCCGAGTGCCACATTTCCGGGTCGGAGGACATTTTTGGGACACCCTGTATAATCGATACTTCCATTTCGACACCGAGTATTTTCAGTATCGATACTTTCCGTTACGATAGATACTCGGTATCGAAACGGAGTACTCACATCAAATGGAGCGATTAATCGATATGAATGCTAATGAATGTGAAGGTTGTTGTCGTCCAGTTATATTACATTCTTTAATAAATGTTGGTTAATAAATGCATTCGTTAGCAAATTCATTATCTAGATAAAGAGCTTCGAATAACGAATAAAAGATAAAAAAAGTACTTCGTCAGTTTTACACGTTTAAACGTGGGAAGTTCCAACTTGTATAACAAAATAATACTTCTTCCTGAATGAGTCGACATTTGGCAAACAATTATTTAATCTCATTGACTGTTTAAAGCTCAAAATGACGCCCTTAGATATTAGATTAAAATATATTACATTAATAAAAGAAAAAACTCTGTATTCATTTTCCTTCGATACAAGCAGGTATTGATAATTTTGATGCAATACTACATAAGTAGATATAGATACTTTTGTTCGATACAAGTTATAAGTAAAAGTTTATTCCCAGAGGCAACTCCGATCACCTTGACCCTAATAAATGTTATCGAAGACACTATCCCGAAGTACGTTTCCGAAGGTTTTAGCCGCCACTCGTCTTTTTATTACGTTAGATAATAATCATTAGCAGTCTTTCAGATTTCGAATACAATTTTTACCAAGGCCAATACGGCAAATCAAATAAATTCTTTTTCACTTTATTAAAAATATAAATGATAAGCCACTCTTCGGTGATTCTACCGTGAAATCACTGAACACGTAAAATCCACTATCGCGCGAATTCCCCTGAATATTTCGAGGATTCTCTCCCGGAGCGAAATTCTCTATCCAGAAAGGGGCCTAAATAATATTATATATTATACTTAGAAATTCGACAAGAAGCAGCAAATTATGGTAACCGTTAATCAAGAGAATTGTGTGTGTAAGAGAAAGACAGAAAACGAAAGAAGCACCGGTGGAAGCAAACTTTCGCCTTCGAGAGCGGTACGCTCGAAGCGTGCTCTCGAGAGTGCCGTCGTGGTCGTCCGTCGCTGGTGGGTTTGTTTTCGGCGCAAGAACTTGACCCACAAAATCCGGAAATGGAAGTAAAAGAAGATTCATTGCCATCGCCGTCCCGGCAGGTTCCTCCGTACGGACTTTCTCTCTTCCCGGGGAAACGGTTCTCGCGCGTTTCACGGCGGTTACGGGTTAAAATCCGATATGGGAAAATGGCGGACGCTTGCTGCATGGCCAACAGAATTTATGAGGGACATAAAGGGGATTCCAACTGAACCAATACGTACGGAAACGCGTAGTGGTTGAACCCTTTCGATGTTCATGGCGAGTATACTCGTCATGAAAAAATTTTATTTAATTTCGAAAAACGTGCACTGGTGCACTTAATTATTTGTAAGCTATGACGAGTATACTCGTGAAAAGATTTTATTTCTTTTGGAAAAAGGTGCACTTGAGCGATTAATTTTTTGTAAGTTATGACGGGTACACTCGTCATGAAACTATTTTATTTCATTTTGAAAAACGTGTACTGGTGTGCTTAATTATTTTTAAACGATGACGAGTATACTCGTCATGAAAATATTTTATTTCATTTTGAAAAACGTGCTCTTGGGTGCTTAATTATTTCTCAGCTATAACGAGTGTACTCGACAAAAACAGAGTAAATGCATTTGCTGTAAAATTGACAGGAATTCTAATAAAATGACAAAATTACTCAGGGGCTCATCGTTGAGATTTTTCGTTAATATCTCGTTAACAAAGCCTCGGAGACCTCTAACACTAAGGAGAAAGTTGTTACACATTACACCAGGAATCACCACATTCAAGGACTTACATCTATTTTGCGACAACCTGTATACTACTGCATATTCTTTTGTATACAGCTGCAGTATATTTCTTTTTTCCTTTTCAAGTGATTTTTTTCCATCGTACGTTTTCTTTTCTTTTGTCCTAAAATATTCTATGTCTTACAATTACAAATATGTTTTTTTGTTTTACCTAAATTTTACTTTAAATAGCACATGCAAAATTTTTCGTTGTGTATACTCGTCATTAAACGAAAAAATTCTGTCTTTTCATAATGAATATACTCGACATAAACATCGAAACGGTTAAACGAGTGCGCGCGCGCGCGTTAGCAATCTTCAAAGGCGATACACATCTTCTCTTCCTGAGATCGTCGCGAGGCGGAGAAGCGCTCTCCGTGTGTAATAGAAGACTTTCACACGGAGAGGCCGAACTTTCATACGGTTTTATCTTGCTCGCGTGGTAGCATGCAGGCGATGAGACCTCGAGAGCACCGCGGTTTCCTTTTCCCGTTCTTTCTTCACGGAACATAATTTTCTATTATCGCGTAAACGTGCTCCCGAGGCGCGCTCGTTTCCAGTTTCCCCGCCTGATCCCTGCATATTCAATCGTATCACCCTCCTTTCGCGATAGGTATATACACTAGAGATGGGTAACGTCATTATGTAGACAATGAGTTTGGAATAGCGAATAAAAGACAAAAAAAAAGTATTTGTCATTTTTCGTCAATTAACCGTGGACATTCCAATTTTTATAATAAAGCGATATTTCTCCTTGAAAACGTTAACACTTGGTAAACAATTATTCAATCTCATTAACCGTTTAAAGGTCAAAATGACGCTCTTAGATAATGCTGCTTTTCACTATGTATTACTCGAATAAAATTGTGTGTGTACACTACCGCTCATAAGTATTACGACACTTATCGAATTGTATAGTAAACTTTATAAGGCATTACGAAATTATTGAAGGTCTGAAATCAAATATTGTTCACAGGATAGTAAAGCTCGATGAATAACACGCTTAAAATATATATAATTTTTACGAAATATGTATCAAATTCTCCCCGTACAGACTAAAAGTATCCGATTATAGTAAAGTCGCGTTAACTGCGCGCGAAGAGGCCTTTACGTTAACTTTCCACGCGTCGTCCCCACCACTGGGGGATCCCCCTAGAACCAGTCAAGCGTATAATCGTAAAGTATACATTATTACTGTCCAATAATAGTATATAGAGCAGAAATTTATACAGTTCATTCAGTGTTACTTCATTTCCTTCTGAAGATCACGCTATGTTTGATTATTCGTGAAACTAAATCGACGTAGGCATTGATAATTACTAGACTGCGAACCTTTATGGAAAATAACATTTTACACAGTAGGTAATTTACAGAGACAGAATTAAAATCAAAATCTCCTTTTGCCTTCTAGGCAGTTTATTACGTTAAGAATAAAATGAGAAATTGTACATGGATTAATTCCGATGGAAGTTCTGTCTTTTCTATTGCATTTTACATTAGCCTTTTGCGCTGTAAATGGATAAAATCTTAAGTCTAATAATTACACATTACGTTTGTTGATTGTGTTTTTGTCCACTTTTGGAGACAGATTTTCTTCTTTACGTAAGAGGAAGTAATCCGATAGCTGCGCAACAACCAGAACAATCTCGACAATACGATCGTGTGGGGGGGGCTTTCGTTTGTCCACATTTGTCCTGCTGCGAAGATCCAGGCAAGAAAGTGTCCCGAGAGAGAGATCGCTGCCACGAGATTATACTCGATAGAGAAAACACGGTTGGCCTGTGATTTTTCTGTTAACGATATTACGCTTCATTTAACTCGCTCGTAAGTTCATTAAAAATGTGTCATATAATTACCACCGAGGAAAGAAAGGTAATATTTCCAGATTTGTAATGTACGGTCCGCTGCTTCTTCCGTTAATTTTCATTGAAAACCCATGTATTTTTACTTACGCGCTTTATTGAACTAAATAAAATTATGAATTTTTTGTGTACGCCATTTTTTTTCGTTTTTTATGCATTTTGCAACATTTCTATTTTTATACGATAAAGAAACATTTTTGTGATATGGGCCAACTTTCCTTTTTTCCGAATGATCCAAATGGGTCAAGCAGAATTTTTCATAATAAAAAACAAAAAATAATTAAAACCAGCTAATAATTACAAAGAATCGACATAATATTATAGTTTTCTCTTTAGTCGGCTCAACGCAATATTATTTCTTAATCAATAGCCACTCAACATAACATAACTTATTCTTTTTTAATTAGCACAATATAACATCTTCTTAATGAGATCAATCAATTATCATAATTAGACTGCGGATCTTTATGGAGAATAATATTTTACACGGTAATTTACGAAGGCAGAAGTAAGAGGAAAGACTTCTTTTTCCCCCTAAGAAGTTTATTGCGTTAAGAATAACATGAAAAACATATTAAACCTCATGTAAATTTTATCTTCTATTGCGCTTCAGATACTCCTTTATGCTATAAATGCATAAAATCATAATGGTTTTGAAATATTAAGCCTTGAGAAAATGTAAATAAGAAAAAATCAATTTTTTTTTGACCCGTCACAGTCGGGTGACCCCTTAAATGAAGTTACACTACAATCTTAAAGTGGTAGTAATTAGGACATCTACCCTAATTCGGAAGTGAATAAGATGTTTGGGTCGAAACAGACCCGAAGAACGCTCTAGGGTTAATCCCAGAAGCATGAATCATCTCACAACATCGCACCCCCCCCCCTCTTCCCGTCCTCAAACGGATCGTTTCACGATCTAGGGGAGAGATCCATCATCAACGATCTATCGATCGTGACTGCAGGAGTGTGTGTCCGGGACCGAACGGGCGCCTCGATGGTTAGAAGGACCAGACGACGACCACGGAATATGACTGGGCTCTCGAGTTTCACCGACTTACTTAGGACCGAGCACGGAGAAAAGCGGCGTCAGTACGCGGGAACGATTCGCCGAGCGTGGAAGAGAACGCGCGCGCGAGACCGTTGGAAGAACGGCCCCCTCCGGTTCGAAAGTTTCCGTGAGAACAAAGTTTCGCTGAGAAAACCGATCAAGACACAACTATCATCAGAGCCCACACAGCCTCAATAGTGATGTCCTTCGAACGATCTTAAACGGAGAGCGTGATGATGATCCAGTGACACCCAAAGGTTTCAGTCTCCATCAGGCCAGGAGAGGTTTTCCTGTGAAACTGGGTCGTGTTGTTGCGTTCGACGAGGAAGAATCGATTGTTTCGAAAGATCGATTTTTCGAGGGATCGAAGAATCGAGACACTCGAACACAAAGGAAAAATACCGTCTGACTGTTGGGTAGTTTGAAAAGACAGGATTCAGAAGTGTAGGATCCAGGATCCTAAAGATCGATGAAAAGATATATATGTATCTTGTTTTCTTTCGAGAAGGTTCGAGCAATTTTTCGTCGTGAGTTTTGTTGTGAATTGTACGACGTGTGATCGCGACGGAGAAACTGGGACCTTGGAGAGAGTGGAAGATCCATCTCAGCGGGACAGACTTTCCTGCCTTTGAGCACGGGTATTTAGGGCAGGAATATCGAGTTTGTTAATCGTGGTGCGTCTAATTTTCAAGATTATTATTTTAGTATATATGTATATTGTGAGCTGTTCGGGGGATTAAAAGAAGAAGTGGGATCCTGGAGAGAGCGGAAGATCAGCGAGAGGATCGCTTTCGCCTGTGAAGCCGAGAATATTCAGGGTACGAACAAATAATCGCGTCCATAAATCGTTGCACTACCTCGAATGCGTATTATCGTAGTAAAAATATTACCGTCCGATTGTTAGGATTAAGGGCGAACACGAAATCTCCGTAGAAAGTAGAACTGTCTATTCACGAGAGATTTCGATTCACGATAAAACGAGAATATTTACTTCGAACGTATCGCTTTGTTCGAAATTTCGAGAACACCACGAACGCTCTCAGCTTGATTGCTAATTAGAAATCACGGCTGAAGCACCGAAAACTTCTACAGAATCTATCAAGGGTTACGAATCAAAAACAAAAGAAAGGATCTATTTCAACCAAGTACACTGCTCTCGAGCTGCAAACCGCTGTTCTCACGAGCACACCTGCGTGATTTCGATCCGAACGGGTAATTAACCAAAGTCACGAAACGTGCGAAAGATTCGCGACAGGATCCTCTATAAACACAAAGAGAACAGTGGGGGTATCCGATTTGTAAGCAATTTACACAAATAAGTTTTTTTAAAAATTAGAAGACTCGCGAGAAAAAGAAACATTTCTTCTCTATCACCGGAAACACCCAAGAATAGAAGAAACATCAAGAAACAAAAGACAAAGAGAAAAATCCCCATTTGTCGCGGGTGGCAAGGAGAGACGGTGTGAGGAGGGATCGCGATTAAGCAACGCCGAGGGGATAAGAACAGCCGGTCCTGCATGAACACCGAGGACATAGTCGGCCTGTGCAACAGGAAGAACGCGATTTTCGTTGTCCTGTGCGGGCTGGCGCTGTACGTGCACCTGTTCGCAGCCGGGGACACGGTGCGGCAGACGCTCGAGGGACAACTGACCGCGGAGACGGGACAGCTGAGCGCGCGAAAGGGACATTTGAGCACGACGGCGGTGCGGGAGGGACAGCTGAGCGCGACGGTGGTGGGGGAGGGACAGCTGAGCGCGACGGAAAAGGAGTGGGAGGGACAACTGAGCGCGGAGGAGGAGGAAGAGGAGGGGGAGGAGCACGGGATATCCCGGTGCATCGACGACGAGGAGCTCTCGGTGTTCCGGCCCCGCTGCCACGATGTCGAGAACATTCTGTCTGCTCTTGCTGACGCTTTCAACGTTCGATTTCCCTCGCGGTAGAACCACGAGGGCCGAGCCGATCCGGACCGGCGGCTACGCTGATCGGAATCGTCCGGTAAGAATGAGAAATATCTTCGGATCCCGGTTAACTCTACGATCAGGGATAGATTTTAACCAATCAAGCCCCTTTCCCCAATAGGTAAAAGAACGTACGAAGAATGTATGGTAAAAGAAACTTGATGGTGTTCGTTTATTATACGTTCGGATAAATCAAACAAATTTTTGTTTCAATATTTCTGGATTGTAGATGGCGCGAATCGTGTTGATTCGAAATTGTACTGTATACAAACGGTGTCCATTGTAATGTAAAAAGTCATTAACCGATTATAAAAATTCTTGTGGCCTTTCTTTTGTAATTGGATCAACTATCATATGACCTACTATTGAGAATTTTAAAGTATAATGTCATTTTTGTAACTAAATAAGAAGTGATTTCTCAGTATTAACTACAGTTCAGTAAGGCTCATGTTAAAAAAAATGTTTATAAAGTTTCTTTTCAATAATTTTATCGTTGACCTTGCGATTTATTGGCAGCAATCGAAAGTCGAAGCTTTTAAGAATGTTCTGTAAAATTTTCAACTAAATTTGTAATTATTAAAAATTTGCAAGAGCTACCTTAATAAGGCTACTATCCATTATGTTACTCCAAACTACTCGTTGACAACAGTGCAGCTAAGACAGGAAGTTCTCTGTGACGGGGGGCCAATCTAATCGTAACATTCTGGATCTGTTCAGTCTACTCGAAATCCCAGTATTATAAATTAAGCTAGGATATCTAAGAATATCAAATAATAAACATTAGAGTCCACTGAATGTGGAAACCAAATCTGTACTGAGCTATGTGTATATCCAATTGATGGGTATAAAATATCCACCTTACGAAAAATGCGATAAAATTTGAACTCCCACTTTTTTTTCACTTAATTATTCCATTATTCAACTTAAGACGCTATTATTACATGTATGAATTCGCAATTATTTCATTGTACAAGACAGAAATCTCTGAATAAATATTCAAGTGGGTACAAAGTACCCACATTATGCATGCTGGGAGTTATTCATATTGAGTCAGTATAAAAAAAAAAGTAGGTCATTTTGTAATGTTTAAAAAGTAAGTAGTATTAGGGGTCCAAACGGACCCAAGCATCACTGTTGCACGAACATTAAAAACACTCATCTTTCGAGAGGTTAAAGGGTTATGTTAAGGGTGTATTCCTATTTTGAAGGGGTTGTTATCTTCGAACGATTTTGTCAAACTGAAACTTAATTGGACTAAGGGACTTAAAGTTCTTTTTTCTGTTACTTTTCCATACGTATTTGTTCAGAATTCAAGAGAGCACAGTGAAAAATTTTATACGACGACACGATATAGCCAAGATGGCCGATTTACGGGGAAGGGGCTGGAAGAGTAAGACTCGAATCTCGTCGGGAACGACTCTTCTTTTTACATAACTCTCTCCTTTATGTGACTTCCTGTTACGTAGCACGGTATATACTTGATTAAATGTTATAACCAAAGAGACTGTCTAATGCGTCTGCAGACTAGTATGGAAGATGAGAATTTACCTTGTTCTTACGTACCGAAGATTTCATTGAATTCAAAGTAAAATAAAAAAATCGATATTATTCTCCTTTTTTATACTACGTACGCTTACATAACATTTTATACAATAAACAATAAAGAAAATTGTTAGAGATTCTTCTTTTTTTCATTTAATACACGATTTACATAATTCGACTATTAAATGTAAAACAAAAAAATTATGGATATACTTCTCCTTTTTTATACTTCGTACGCTTACGTAACATTTTATAGAATAAAAAATAAAGAAAATTGTTACAGATTCTTATATTTTTTCATTTAATACACGATTTAATTCGGCTTCTTGGAAGCTAAATTGTTAACGGAGTACCATAAAATCGTGTTTCTCTTGAATGTTGACCGAATCAAAACGGTTTCGCAATTGCTATTTAAAGGAAAATTCATGCAAAAACAGAAAACATATTCGTAATTTTTCGAAATGAAGAAAACATTCAAAGAAAAAAAATCACTTGAAAAGAAAAAGAAATATGCAGCAGTATATGTACGAGAGCTGTTTGATAAGGGAGAACTTTTTTTCACCAGATGGCGTTCAAGTCGCAAGAGTAATTTTGTTATTTTATTAGAATTTCTTGTAATTTTACAGCAAATACATTTACTCTGCTTTCGTCGAGTATACTCGTCATAGCTTAAAAATGATTAAGCACGCAAGTGCATATTTTCAAAATGGAATATAACACTTAAAGAGTTAAATATGCGAATATTTTTCGAGAAAACGCCTGTGCTATTCTGATGACACTTAGAATCCTAACCTCTAAAGTCTAAAGAGTTTCGCCTATTTTCGAATTGAATCGAATTCCGTTTCTTTTTTTTTAGAGAGAACGGGTGAAAGCTCTAGATTAAAATTATTATTTACTTGTTAGAGGGAGGTACGCATATAAAAGAGAACTCTGTACAGATGTTGAGATAAGTTTCTAGATTGCCGCCGCGCAAAACGGCCGATTTTACTTCGGAGAATGTTTGGAATATGCTTTCATGAATGGGATTCGTTAACAAGGGTCGGCATTTACTGTTTTCCCTATTGTTTCCGAGACGTTTACTCGTCGTAAGAGTGAAATTGGTCGAAAGTTACATTGGAAATGTGGTGGATCATGGGCAGACAATGGATCTGTAAGTCGAGAATTCAGCCGATTCCCCTAATTGCCACTAGATTATGGGAATTCTCGATTAAATTTACGATGAAACTTATCTTCCTGATAAAGTGATACGTAAATATACCTGAAGATACTATTATAGAATATAGATTTATACTATTATAGAATTATACTATTCATATTATAGAAATACGTTCGAGGAATATCGTTATAGATCGGTAAAATATAAATGGACGGATCACCGTTCACAACGACAATTATAGCAGAAACAATTGTGGACCTTAACCCTTTAAGTGTTTTATTTCATTTTTAAAACGTGCACTTGTGTGCTTAACACTAGAACTACCAAACCCGTCAAATTACAGTTTTACTGTTTTACGATTATTGAATTATGTTGGCTTCTAATTTACTACAGATTTAATTTTATGGTATGTATATTATGCTAGATTGTCTTATATATTCTATATATTATTGTATTATACAATTTAATTTAGTATACACTCAATGCTGGTAGTTCTAGTATTAATGATTTTTAAGCTATGACGAGTAAAAGTGACCTGTATAATTGAAAGAAATTCTAATGAAATGACAAAATTACTTTTATGACTTGACCGCTATCGATTGTCAAAAAGAAAAGTCACTGCCTTATCAAACTGCCGTCGTACATATACTGCTGCATAAGGTGAACCAACCAGTATTTTTTTTTATAATTGACTGCATACCAGCGAATGACCATTAGACAAGATATATAAATTATAAATTTAAAAATTATTAAGTGTTTATAAATGGAGTGCGTATTAAGCAATCATTAATAAGTACAGTTCTTATTAAAAATATTTCAGAAATGTAACAGTCATTTACTGGGCTTTTACACGTTTTGCATTTTATACAAAATTTTTTCAAAATTACGATAAGGATAAGTACTTATGTCTATACAAATTTCAAAAAACATAAATGTAATTGCCACTGCATCAGCCATTTTGTTGTTATAAATAAATTAAGTATTAATCTCGAACGTCCATAAATTCAAAAATTCGGTCACTCACTGGTTGCTTTACCCTATTTCTTCTTTTTCAATTGATATTTTTCTTTGTATCAATTCTTTTTTTGTCCCAAAATAATCTAAAATGTGTCAAAATAACAAATATGTTTTTTTTACCTAAAATTCACTTTAAATAGCAAATATATTTTCTTCTTTTGAATATACTCGTCATTCAACAAAAAAATGTAATTCTTTATGACGAGTATACTCGACACAAACATCGAAAGGGTAAAAACCAAAAACAGAGCAAGATACCTAAAATTAGGATTTTGAAAAAATGGTCGAAAATCGATTGATATTGAATGGTTAATGTTCCTCTAAGCGCGATTCGGTCATCGAAGTCTCCAGAATCCACGTGATCAGGCTGTCCAGCGGCCAACGAACAAGCGAGAGCACGATCGAAAGGCAAAACCGCGCGCACGCGAGCAGAAGAAATCGGTATCGCGCGCTCGTTATTATCTCAGAAATGCTTCTGACGACAGCAAATGTCAAAATGCGCGTCGAGGTTGCCGCGGTGAAGAAAAAAAAACTAGCCATGCGCGCGCGCACGGTAGCCAGGTAAACCACGAGAGAAAGAGAAAGCCAGCAACCGCGCGCGCGGAAAGTTCCGGAGACTTTGTGGCAAACACACGCTGTCGGTACAGTTTTAGGGGACATTCTCGTGTAATAGTTTTAAAACAAAGTGGTTTTGCAAATTTTTCTTGGATAGAATAAAATTAAAAAAACACGCATTTGAACAGTTTCTCAAGTATCTGGAATAGAAATTCTAGTAAAAAGAAATAACGATATAATGTAATTCAGGCGTCAAAGGGTTAAAAGACAACAAGAGTGTATGGATCTCATTGGAAAATTTGGTATACACTCTACTGGCTTAATAAAAGTTGAAAGCACAATCCCTGAAGAAATTTATAACGAATTGAATGAGCTTTGTCCAAAATTGATCGGTCGATTAGTTCGTAACTTATCCTGCACGCTAATTTCGAAAACATGGTTTCGAGAAAAACGTATTTAAAGTTATATTGCTTGCCGTTTCGAACTCTGGCACGACACATTAAATAGGCTGTAACTTCTTTCTTTTGTGGAATTAGACTTTCAAATTTTGGGAGGATATTCTTGAAATATTGTATCTATGATTTATCTAAAAAAAATATATTTTTGATATTCTGAACGTGTTAGACGAGAATCCCCCCTAAACTGGATGTTTATTCGAACTCGACTATTTAGTTTGTTCACGTGCAACACAAAGTCTACAGGTTAAAACGTTGTAATTTATTAATTCAGTAATATTATTAGTTGGGAAATTATTGTGCAAGAGGCCCCATGATTGACGTAGAAACCACGGGGGATAGAGATGCGACGTTCCCGCAGCGCTTTGTGCTCGCGGTTATTCACATTTATGAAAAATTTATGAAATTTCGTTCCCACGGTACAGATCGTCTCGCCTGACGAGGGGAAAGTTTTGTAATACAGCTTCGTCACGTGTAGTGCGTCGAACGTTGCAATTTATTTTTCTTATTTATTATATGTTTTTCCAAAATATCTCAATTTTTAGTGTTCTTTTTTATTTATCTTACGTTGATGATCGACTGAATTAGAGTTCGATTTCAAAAAAGCTTTCTTAAGAAAAAAAATAATGATAGCACGGTTGGTCCTTCGAGCTTTTGGAATTCGTTCAGAAGAATTCGATCTTATGACTTTAATTCGTTTGGACGATCTTTGATCTAAAAATTTGATTTTTGGGAGGCTACTTTCAATGCACAACTTTTTTTAAAGAAATTTTATAGTGTATATGCTTGTCCTGTAGCTACGAAGTAGGATACTGTTTCACTTTTCTGTTTAGAAAGACTTAACAATATGAAGGGTACCGTTTACTGGATTCTTACTAAATTTATACGTTATTTATAAATTTATAATTGTGTGAAAGATTATATGGATTAAACGAAACACACGCGTGATACGTACGTTATGCAACCATGTTTCCGACTTTCTATTCGTAAATCGAATTCGAAGATATAAGAAAAATTCCCAGTATTGTGTTTACGCTGTTACTCTCGCCTAAACAGCGATTGAATTAGATTTTCATCGATGAATAATTAAACGTAACGTGTTAATTAGACTCGGTGGGGTTAAGTAAAAACGAGTAGTATTCCAATTATTTCGGACTAATGAATTCAATATTTGGTTATCTGATGTTTGTTCGGCGTTAATTACGCTTTACCTACAGAAGAGAAAAAATTACCCAATCGAATATTAATGAGAAAAATGTATCAGTTAACGAACTACGATACATATGTGAACAATTTTTCGGAACAAATAGTTCGCGAGAATGTTTGCAATTCATTCAAAATAATTATACATTAAAAACTACATTTACACAACTTTTGAAACGCCTTACTCTAATATTTTGTACGCAAACTATCCAAGAAGATCGGTTTGAGAAATAAACTATATCAAAACAATCTCTAACGTAAGAATTTATTTGCAGTAAATATCTTACCGAGTGAAAAGGGCAATTCGATATTCGGATAACGGAGGTTCCTACTAGTGATGGGCGATACAGTATTGGTATTTCGAATATGGATACTTTTCAATTCAAATATCGATATTTAATGTGACGATGTATTCCACTATCGATACTTAACCCATAAATATCGAAATTTCGATACACTCGCTGCGTTCAGCGAGACGGAACAGGTCTTAAGGTAATGGACCAATTGCGAGCTTCCCATAAAATTTACGATTGGTCGGTTTCTTTTCCACACTGTTACCTGAGAATCTTAGCCTTAGTAAATATCTGATTAAATAAATGATTTATTTTGATTTTTGGATTTTATTCTAATTCAATAGATAATAATCGATCTAAATTTATCGATACCCATAATATCGATATTTCATTCCCATTATAGATGTGTATCGATACTTTGGATATCAATACGAATCGATACCAAATATCGATACAATTCAAATGTATCGCCATCACTACATAGTTTCTACTACGCATCTACTACGTAAAGTACTAGAACTAGAAAAAAAAATTTGAAACAAAAGTTTAATGATACAATAAGCGCTATAAGCTTGCGTTAACAAAATTTTGAAAAACGTGTTTTAAAATTTTCTTTTTAAGAAAAAAAAAAAACATTTTTCAAAATTGTATTAACACGAGTTTACACGTCTTATTGTACCATAAAACATGGGTTTCAAACATCTTTTTCTATCTATTGTACTTTAAGAGTTACACGCGAAAAAGTTGGAGTGCCTATTTGACTTTGAGGTTAGTTTTCATATCCTTAAAAAGCGATTGGACGCCAATGCAACATACCCTTATTCTTCCCTAAAAGCACTCCATAAACTTACAATGTTTCATTGTAATCCGTGTGTCAGCGTTCGCGGTATGTCCTTTTTAATAAAGCTTTAACGAACAACAATTTCTTTCTATTCGGAGGACGTTCATCCAGATTAAACTGTTTCTTTTTCTAGGAGGCAATCCGAGAGAGAACGGAAACGAAGAACGACCACCTGTCACGTTTCGCCATCTACGAGGACAACGACGACGCCGACGGAAGCTCGAGCGAGCAAATCGGAAAATGGCGGAAAAATGGCGAAGCTCTGGAGCCAAAATGGCGAGACGGCGACACGGTGCCCCTGCTGCCGTTCTCACAGCTGTCGCGGTACACGGGCGATCAAATGGACACCATCGAGGAGGAAGAACAAGAAGAGGATTCCATCCACCAAGGATCGAGAAATCAGCAGAACAGCGAGACCGTAATTCCTTCCCCGAGAAGCGACCAAGAACGAATTTTCTACAACGACTACAAAGCCTACGAATCGATCGACAGGAAGCACGGACCGAGAAAAGATGAAGTCTCGTCCCGCAGACGGAACAATCGACCTCCAATCGATCTGGGTGTATTCGATCTAAAAGAAGCCAACAGGCGGGAAGAATCCGAGGACAACGTAGAACCTAGAGAAGCAACAACATCGACGAGGTACAGGGAAACTTCCTTCCATGTCCGTCCGAACGATTACGAGCACGAGCTGGACGACGAGGAGTACCTGAAGCCACGTCCAAGGAAAAGACGACCGCCCCAGAATTACGAGTTCGGCCTAGTCGAGAACGAGACCACCAAAACGGAATTGAACGGATCCTGGTCACGTTCAAGCGTTCAAAAAGATTCGTCCGAATCGACCGAGTCCAGAGGCCAGCACGCAAAGAACGCGATGGAACTGAAGTCTCTGCTGAAGATGCAACAAGAAGAGGGTCTGAGCCTGTCGGAACTGTTACAAAGACGGAATCTAACGCTGAACGATCTGCTCCGAGGCAGGGCGGACGTGATCAACGCTCTGAGATCGAAGGACACCGAGACGGACGATCACATCGACGTGAGATCGAGCACCACGAGAAAGCCGCATCGAAGCAGCACGGAAGCGATCAGACTGAAGGATTCCACGAAAGGGGAGATCGTTTCAGTAGTAACGGTGGCGCCTGTTTTGCATAAGAACGCCCCGGTGTATCTGGATACGTCAACGACCGGAAAATCGATCGACAAGGATCACCCTAGGCTGGCTGGCAAGTGGACGCCAGGCCTGCCAACCGTGGTTGCGACATCGATACCCGTACCGACCAATTCCATGGAATCACCGCAGAACGACCAGGCAGTACGATCACGAAACTATGGCGGGACTAAGGCCGCCGAGGTGTTGGAAGAGGACGAGATCATGGAGTTCTCAGATTTCACCGATTACAAGAACGGCCGTAACGCCATGTCCCCAGTGTGGCTGACCGCCAGAGACGAACAAGGGGATCTAGTGTCCCCGGAACTGTTCAAAGAAAGCAACGAGAACAGGGGATCGACGTTGAGCATCGAACAACTACTAACACCCACGGAACGTTCGAAACTAGGGACCGACGAACGGATGCACGTGGACGACACAGGGGCTATCGAGCAGCCGGAACTAGAGGATTACACGGCATTCATGGAGCAGGAGTACCAAGACGATGCGTCGGCTACGTATCAAGATCAGAACGCCGGTGTGACCATTCCAACGAACAAGGATACGACAAGGGAGTCTGTGCTCGACACGATTTCACACTGGGATTCGACGAAGGAGCAACGAACGACACCCAACGACGCTGGTCACCAATCCCTTGGAGATCATCAGACTACAAACAGAACCGACAAGAAACACCGAGAGGATGATGATGTGTCCGAGGTGGAGCCGGAAGCCCGAGCGGAGATCTTCGAGCTGTTCGCATCTGGGTCAGCGGGCAAGCGATTGGAGAGGCTACTGAAGTCGAGGAACATGAGTCTGGACGAACTGATCGCGCTCAGGCAGAGAGGATCCAGCAAAGTCCACTTAGCCGAAGTGTCGCGGATCAGAGTGCAGAAATTTGACGCCAAAAAGTCGGAAACGGTCAGTTCGTCGGTCCAAGGAAACAGCATCGGGGAGGGAAGAGCTATCAACAACGGCCCGAATGACTACAATGAGAGGATTAATGGTTACTTGACAGAGCACTACGAAAGTACGACGGGTTCTGTGCCGAATCCGGTGAATTTCATTCAGCCAGAGGAAAGCACCACCACGGTCTCCAGTTCAACGACTTCGAGGATCATGAATACGAACGACGAACAGCGAGAGATCGAGGAACGTCGCACGCTGCAAATAGTCGACTTGTTGACTACCTTTGATTCTCTGCCGTTTGCGAAAGATATACAACGGAACGTCGCTGGAGAGCGTGATAACGAAGAGGAGAGACGGAAGTTATCTGAACAGAGCGAAGATCGTGGTGTGGTGTTTGTGGACGATCGGGAGACCGTGAGAGATAACGATACCGCGAACACGATTCAGTCTGGCTTTGTGAAGAAGATTATCGAACAGAAACCGGGCTCCGTCGACATTCGTGTGGTTTACAGCGAAACGGACGTTTTCAACGAAGACGACCACAAGAACGAAAGGGGCAGGGCTCTGTCGAAGATAAGGCCGAATATAATAGCTAGCGGGGCGATACTAGGAGTGACGATCGTTGTCTTCTTGGCCATATTTATCACGTGCAAGATCAAACAGAAGCAGAAATACAGATACAGGAACACGTTCTCCAGAGCTGTGTTCCAAGGTCCCGCGCTGACGGCCCGAAAACTATCGAACTCTAGCAGCCTGAGCACAGTGATGGTGAACGTGGTCGCCACCTCGACCACCAAGAGGCCAGAGAAAAATGACGTTGCGGCGCATGCCGGAGATATGGATTCTAAAAGTGATATCGATAATGATTCTTTGGACGCGAACGACAGCTGGGAAACCATACCTGATTATATGAAATGATGACTCACGGAATCTCCCTCGTATAACCTTGGAAAACAACAGTATTTTCGCGCTGGCGTTATACTCAATCTTGTATGTGTATAAAAAGCTACTGACTGTGTACGAAGTGAAAGGCAGATTTGTAAACTGATCGGTGAATCGTTGACTGTAATGTCTCTATTAAAGCCACAAGTAACTAATTTCGCAGTTACAGTTTGTACATATGATTGTACAGGGTTCTCCAATCAACTTTAACCGGTAGAATTTAATGTAATTTAGAATTTTAGGGGTAGTATCGATACATTTGCATAAGACATTACTTTGGATCTTGTAATATCAGGAAGCGAGAATGCATTTTTTTCTCTGGTATTATAAACTTATTCTTTCGCACTTATGTATAATAGAACATATTTATTTATATCCAGATTCGTTTGGAACCATTGCCTTACAAGCTAAATAAAAAGTGTTACTTTCCTACTCACCAGTATCTTTCGTAGGTAAAAACATCCCTGAGTATAGCAGACACAACGTTATTGTTGCTTTGAAACACCTTAGTAAAATAGGAATACTGTCTTGCAATATTTCTACATTGTTTTAAGGCAACCTCTGCAAAAAGAAAGAGCCATAAATGAACCATAAATAAAAACCATAAATGTACTAATAATTAATCTCGAACTCATGCAGGTAAATTTTAAATTGAACACATACCTAATGTAGGACTGCCTTTAAGTTCAATCATCTCAGCAGCAGTCATGTACAACACAGTGGTATAACTTGTGGGAAGGATGTCTAAATAAGGCTTCCATTTAGAGTTTTCTTTGTGTCTTTCGATGAGAAGTGCAATTGCTAGTGCCACCTGTGGCATGTGTTGTATCAGCGGATCATTTTGGAGACAAGTTAATTCCGGTGCGGCATTATGAATACTAAAAATAAGTTCCCTCGGAATCCTCAAAATTAACTCGTTCTCAAGGAAATTACGTTCCGCTTTCAATCCCAGATCATATCCTGGAAACTCAGCTACGCTTGCCCCATCTATGCCTGCTCCACTATCTCTGAGCCAATTTATAAACTGTCCGATACCGTGGGACCGCTTTAACGACTCTGTCTTCATCTCCTCCAACTGTTTAACCTTCTCCAAAACTGACGATATCTCTATATAGTTGTCCCATAGTTGCGTCACATACGCTGAATTACTGCTAACTGATTGAAAAAGCATAAATCATTATTCTCTGTATCTGTTTTAAGGAATGCATCGTAAATGGCAGTTTTCTGTTACACGTGATCAGTGGAAGATTTGTCAGACCTCTCGAGGAAACGAGGTTAAACAAGCTACACGTACCTTGTATTTCATATTTTAATGATTCAAGATTCATGAAACTATTCTGAACTAAATAGCAAACGCGTCTTGCATGCTACTAAACATCCGTGACATAATTTCTGCTTAGGTTTCATTCAACAAATTATAATTGCTTTGAAACATCGTGAAACGAGCAGAAGGGTGCCACTGGATGGTGTATTATATTCAAAGATATATTTGCAAAAAATGTACTCACGATGAAACAGTTTTTCGCACAAGGCATTTATCTCGTTCCTTTTCGTTGAGGATAATTGCCTTTGATGGGGAACGTGTTGTTTACTTTTAGACAATCCGTGAGATTTTCTTCTGCCCATGTTTGTACTATCTCACGGTACTTTCGTGACTTCTTCTCACATTTAGATGCATTATAATGTGTGACGCGCGCCTACGACCAGCAAGAATAAACACTTCGCCGAAACAAAAATAGAACGGTCGACGTTCTGTGCCTTCTCTGCCGCGACCGACATAACCTCGAAACGGCAGAGTGGAACTACTTTCCTTCCCTGTATACTGTGTACTTACTACGTAGTGTATACCGTGTATACCACCGACCCGCCGCACTTTATTGATTTTCAATTTCTATCGAGGGTCACCTACTTTCCCAATTACGCTAAACCTCTCGTCAGAATGGTTTTTCATCAATCTTTTTTCTCATCCACTCGGAACGAATGTACATGACGCTTTGTCGAGCGAATTTGAAATGTGTATTATGATTAAATTCAATTTTGTTAATTCTAACGATGCAATAGGGGATAATCTTTATTCGATGATTGATGGTCAACATTCGTCCGACACGAGACAATACGTTGTTGCAAATACGTATAAATGCGTGTACTTACATAGATTTATAAATTTAATTATCCCTCCTGTATAGTTTTTTACAGTTCTTGGAAATTACTTATATGGTCGTGTGCGTGAAGAATTAAATATACAAATGTTTAATGAAACGAGTGTTTCCTTTGTTTAAGATCTATATTGTACAAAGTAATAAACAAATGATATATTTTAGTATTTTTTATAAAGAATAATTTATATTACCTTTATACTCTATTTATAAAGTCACATTAAAGGGGATCTAAACGATGGGTCAGTTGCAAAATAGCTATCTACAAACATAAGATAAAAATTTAATATTCTATTACATACATAATTCCTTGTATAAATATACATATACATGGATGAGATTTATAATAAAAAATTGATTTAGACTGTATGTTGTGTATTTGAAGTAACAGAAATGAAAAATTGTGCGAACAAAGTTGTTAAAGAATTAGAGCAGTTTAAAAACAGGCCAGAACTATATAAAAAGAAGGCAGAAAGAGTTTAAAATCTTTAAAGTATAAATATAAAATGTAAACTAAAGAACATGAAAATATGGAAATTGATTAAGAGATAATTTTAAAAACTTGTTTTGGTACTCATTTAACATTTATTACTTTGATATAAAAGTATTTGCAATACTTATATCAAGGCGAAGAGCCATGAAAATGTAATATTTATCCTTAAGTTTAATTCAATAGTATTCACAGCTCGTATTTAACATAAAAAATATTTTCTTTCATACATTTAACTTGTTATCTAGGAGATAGTGCATCTATAGATCCCCCATAATGTTTATAAATTATACAATTTGTGTACAACTAAAAAATAATATAGTAAAACAATTACTTGAATTTTCACGCTGCAAAGTAAGGTAACTAATTGTAAAAACTTTTTACAAAAAGCAACGAATTTAAAGTTGCGCGACAATTACGACGTATTTAAATGTAACAAATTCATACAACAGTTTATTTTACGCAATTAGAAAAATTTACTTACATGGTACAATTCGCGGAATAATTTTTATAACGTTTTTTTTAAAATTATATACGATATACGTACATTTAAAATTTCTAACGCTCCTCTTTATAATTGTTTCAGTATAAAAGTCTATTTTGTATCATATTATACATTACTCGTGGAAAAAAAAACGCAAAGGAAGGAAGGAAAAAAATAATTATATCATTTGATAAAGAATTTAAATACCCTGCCTGGGAATTTATCATAATTACGCAATTTGTACTGAATATAGATAAACCACTACGTTTTTATAATAATATATTTGATTACGAATTATGCAGAACCGTAAGTATATTACAGATTCTACAACATTACCCATAAACTTCTCCTTAACTTCTTTGCAGCGGAAAACTCGTATCTTAAATATTAAAGATACACATACAGTTACAGTAATATATATCGTTATTTATACAGCCTAACCTCTAAATAGAGCCTATAGACCACATGATTTCGTTTCCTCTTTCACTGCTACCTCAATAGAAATTCACCGAAGTCCGTTGTATGTCACGAAATAAAATGTATAATTTATCTTGACTCAACGTCTTACTTTCAATAGTTTTCCACATTTGTAAAAACCGAAAACTGTGTAACTTCATTTATCAATCCCCTTTTAATAAATGTGCGCGACGCCTTCATAAATCTTAATTTTCACACAGTAATTATTCTAAACATGTACATCCGCTTTTGTTAGAATTCAGACATTTCATTTCACGCAGATGCACATTACAGTATATCAAATAGTCTGCGGATTGTATATGAAAAGTGTATCATGTATTACAGTCTAAAAAATGTAAGATTTTCTTTGTTCAGACGATTTACACAAGGATACCAGCCTCTCACGGTATTTTGCTTTGTAGCCGAAACAGCACGCAATGCATTTATGGTCCCCTGTTTTTATCACTAAAAACTTCAACGAGAACAGTATGTGTAATTACTGGAGTGTATCAGTACACTATTCAAGGGGAATTGTCGAAGACTACAAAACACATAGTACATAAATATTAAATTACTTTTCATCCAATTCACAATAACTGGAATAAGTTGTGCAGACACTGTGGAGTCAGATTCACAAAACTTCAAATTCTCTCATATCGGGTTATTTTCTTTCCTTTGTAGCATGTGTATTTATACAATTTTATTTAATTCGTTTCTATTGTGTAGCAGTGTCTGAAATGCTTTGTCGCCATGTTGCATGGAAGGGAATCTTCAAGATTTTAACTCGTGTTTTGGGCAACGCAGTTAATAATAGTTTTTGAAGTTGTGGCAATGGTAGTATGTCCACTTGAGGATTTGTTAAGTTTGGTTGTTGTTTATCATCACCTGAAATATATCAAAATTGTCAATCGTAATTGTGTATACATTACATGTATGCAAATATAGAATAATTTATGTATATGTATATGTATATATATATATATATATAATCAGTTTAAAAGAAGTACCTTTTTGATTGTCATTTTCATCCTCAACATCTTCGATTAATTTTAAACAGGGTACTGGCTTTAAAACTGGTATCGAATCACCAGTGACTTGTTTACTCATTAAATTACACTGGTCAACAAATAGTTCTGTAACCCTAAGTAATTCAAGTGTAACGCCCCATACGAAATGTGTCAAATTGTTTGACAATTCAGTAACACCACCGAGCACCATATTGTTAGACGTTGCCGACTGGGATATGTAAGTTGGTATAATTAATAGCCTTTTAATATTTTTACAATTCGCAAGACATTTGTCGAAGCCATTTTTAACGTCAAAGTTGACCAACTCCATTTGACTCAAATTTTGCAGCTTGGACACACCCTCCAAAATATCGAATGTGCAACACGACCCTTGCCCTTTTTCAAGCCTGAGACGCTCCAATTTTTGTAACTTTATCAAAACAGTGGTGCCAAATTTGTCTGGAAAATCGGAACATTCTCCTAATTCCAATGTTTCCAAGTTTGATAAATTTTGTATTATTTCGATTTTCTTCTTTCCAAGTTCCTTAACGGATGTTAAACTCTGGAATACATGTTAAGACTGAAGTATATAGGGCAACAATGTAATAGTTGATAGACAAAAAGAAATTAGTATCTGTTTACACTTACGAGTTGCGATAACTGTGTTAGTTCCTGTAAAGGCGTGAGATCTTCTTGGAGAGACATTCCGCTAATTGCCTTCAGCCTCAATTCTTGACAACGTTTGAGATTTCCAACCGATTCCAAGTTTAAGGAATCGCATTTTATTGACATTGCACTCAACACCTCCAGCTGAGGACAACTGCTTATAACTTCTTCTACTACTATTACAGGACATCTGCATAACTCCAACTTGACAAGACTAGTTACACGTGGTATTACTGTCAAGAACTTTTTCCAAATGCTATCAGACTCGCCCGCTACAAGCATTTTTCGGAGGTCTAAATGTTGAGTACCACGCCTTTGCAGTGTATCCGCTAAACCATCCCAGTCCGTCACTTGACTATTTTTCATTCGCACAGTTTTCCATAGTGACGGATGTGCAGCCAAGTCCCTCCACATTTTGCACACTCTAGCAGCTCGAAGCAACTCTTGAACCTTAAGATATTGGAATATACGTAGCAAGGCATGATAACCAGCACAGACTGAATCCATAAAATGTTGTTGTTGTTCTTTTTCCTGCTGGTTTTGCTTTCTTCTGCAAGTGAACAGAAAATATTACTATTAAATAGGTTTCTTTAAACGTAATCGCCTAAGAACTATACACTAAGGGTATCGTCCATTAAGATGTAACGCTGGTTAGAATTTTCTAAAATAGAGAGTAACATTACATTGCTATCCGAACTATTCGCTATTTTCCTTGATATCAAGAAGAGAATTGCAATTTTTAAAGAGGCTTTTAAAGGACCAATGATTTACAACAATGATGCCAACAATCTTATACTGTGTCAAATAAAGAATGCAGGTAAAAGCCTCTGAAAAAAAGTTTCAAACGTTGAAGTTTCGACAGTTTAAAACAAAAAACAGAATAAAGGTATGGAAACAAAAAAAAAACAAACATAAATAAGGAGTATAAATAATGAGGAACAAGGACTGTAGGAAGTTTGTGGGAAAACGCACTAAGAGATTTTTTGTGTTTCAGCTCGCACATGTCTTTATATCTGTAAATATAAAAAGTAAAAATGAATTAGATTTTTTCCACTGAAGCACTTATCAGTAGCTGTATCAGTAATTGTAGCATGAATGTAAATAATAAATTCAAGAATTATCCAATTTTCTCTTCCCATTTAAAAAAAAAAGGGGTGGGGGTAAGTCTATGGGGTGCAGGCTTTTACTTTGATACTACAATTACACAATACCTGCAAGAACCAACGATATGTGATTGTTTTGTTCAATTTTCGCACGTCTCACAAATTTGGCCGCATTTCTAAGAAGCTAAGGCAGTGTGCTTCGATCACAATATAAAATCAAATTCATTTTTCACCTCGAACATTTATATTTTCAAATATAATAAACATCAGTATATATTGCATTTACAATAGTATTCGTGTAAATTTTGTACAACAGGAATAATACAAATATAGTGCAATATCTTTCGTGACATTTACTCTTCGATACGTTAATGAGACTATAGAAACATCCTGGCACAATTCGTAAGAGTATTTAAATGAAAAATAACGGAATACTTTAATAAACTGATAATACAAAATTAATCACCGTGTAAACAACAGACATATCTTGTAAATACAATATGTACAAAGCAACTGCCAAAACCTCAAAAGAGAGTTGCCTTAACTTATGTGGAGAAAATGTTTAAAATAAGGAGTAAAAGAAACATGTTGGTGTGTTTGACAAACAAACACTTACTTGCTACTTATTTTAACAGTACCCAAACTACTTGCGACTGATTGACGTGAATCGACTTTAAGATCATTACTTGTACTAGTTGTATTTAAATTATTTACTAACGCCGTCCTTTCAGGTGATTTGATACTCGTCGTCGATTTCTGGTCTTCTTCTGTAAAATCTGTCCTTATATTGGACGTATCGTTTTCTAATCTGTTTGCAGTCAACGTTTCTACTTTACTGCTGTTATTGCACGTCTCTTCAAATCTTTCCTCTACAGCACACGCAGCAACTTCTGTCTGTGATACATCTTTCGACACATTTCTGTCACTTGATTTATCGACATAACCTTTCCCTAAAGAATTTACCGACGATGGAATATGCGACTTTGCGATCAATGAGTTTTCCGCAGTGTTCATAATATCAGTAAGCGAACCATCCTGAAGTATGGGAGGTTTATCACCAATTTTATCAGGTTTCACTGTTATGGCTGGCTGAACAGCCATGGCATTATTTTTTGGCACAACTATATATTTTTTCCCTCCCATCAGGGCAATATTTTGAGCTGGTTTCGGTAATGTTCCATCGTGACTTTGTAAAAATTCATTTTCTGTCTGTGAATACCAACTGCTTTCTTTTTTCTCTGAATTCGAAGGGGAATACGATGCTGCAGTGGATGCTTTCGAAACTTTGGTAGCATTTCGGGGCTGTGAGTCTGTGCTATCAGATTTTGGAATTCTTTGCAATCTCGGTGGAGTTGAATTTACTTGATGCTTTGTCTTTGCACTTTGCGCGCCTAGCATACTAATTGGTATTAACGGAGGAGGTGTCAAAGATGGATTTGTTTGTGGTTGCTGAGATTCAGTAGTATCCTGCTGACAGTTCTACAACAAAACGAATATATTTAAGATTTATATACTGTCAGCTAAGTTACATTCAATACTTAAATGTTTTCTATACACCTTTATTGAAGTAAATCTCATAGATAATAAACTAAAAGCTTCAACGCAGACTGCGGAAATTAAATCTGAATACTTATCGAATTTAAAGAACACAAATTGTATTTCTGAATACAGTATTGTAAAATTATTTTTAATATTATATAAATGAATTGGAAAGAATTGTCTCAACCAATTTTGAAAACGAATATTCTACGGTTATAAATGGAACATACCTTGCAAACGTAATCATCACTTCCCGTAAATTCCGTACCACCAACACACTCAGGATGGTATAAACAGAGACACACGCTACATTGCAAGCTCGGTATCAACCCCATACTCGTTGAGCATCTTATACTGCATGGTTCTTGAACTTTGGGCCTGTAAGATGTGCGTCGATTGGGGATAGGGATTAAGGAATAAAACACAAAATTTAAATAAGGGATTTAAGGATTTCAAGGATAAAGAAGGATACAGTTATGAAAAATATAGAAGGAAAAGTTTAAACTGTTTCAGAATAATATCTCGAACTCTACAATTATGTATACTTATTATACAACATGCATTTTTATGATTAATAAAGTAAGATTTACTTTACTATCTTTTTAGTATACAATGCAAAATCTAATCTTTTACATGTCTACTGAAGCGGTAATTTATACATAAAATTATCAAAAGTAATTTTTTGTCAACCGATATAAAATATAAAACTTGATTGGCAAAATAAAACAAATATTTCTGTACCAATACAACTACTACAAAGTTATATATGGAATAATTTATACGCGCGTGTGTGTGTGTGTGTGTATGGACCGTTTATTTTGAAAGTGGTGCAAGTCCATTTTCCAATTCCATTTCATTTTATTTTAGTTTACACTAAATTAAGCATAAATTACGTCATATCTCATTTTTTTTAAAAAAGGACTTACACCACTTTCAAAATAATCGGTCAATGACGTAATTTATGCTTAATTTAGTGTAAACTAAAATAAAATGAAATGGAATTGGAAAATGGACTTGCACCACTTTCAAAATAAACGGTCCATATATATATTGATACTTTCATGAAGTTTGTTAAAATTGTACGAGGTTATTCGTCTTTTTTAAATATTTCCTTCGAACTTGATATTTTGTAAGATCATGACATTCAAGAACACTAAAGAAGAGTACTTATTTTCTCAAAAAATGTAATGAATGCACATGCTGTAAATCCTTCATTGGACCTTTTTAAAGCACGTTAACATGATTATTAATCATGTTGAACTACTAAGCACTTTGGATACCCTCCAACATTGCAAATTAATCGCGATTATACCAAGTAACAAGTATTACAAAAATTAAAAGTATCAGGTACTTACGTTAATTGTCTTTTAGGTTTAGGAGGTGGTGGTTTTTCTACGATCTGCTGACTTCTTCTTGTGGTCGTAGTTCTTTGCGGTGGGAGCATCTCGCTTTCTTCAGATGACTTTATTTCTGCTATGCAGATATGAAAAAAAGATTCTTATGAAAGTAATACTTTATATGCTGAAAATTATAAACTACAAAATCCATTTACTAATAGGATTTAGTTCATTCTTCAACATAAATTATATAACTTTAATGGAACAATTTACAATACAAAATTTTTTGCATTAAATAACGTTTCAAATAAATGTAAAATTATCTACAGAATTTCAAACAAGGAAAACACATTTCAGACAGTAACTGTTAAAATGAACTCCCCTGCAGTAGTTATTGGTCAACAAGTAATTCATCAATTCTAAGTTAATGGATAAATAAAATGATGGAACAGTATAAATAATAGAAAATAGGATTTGATATTGATATGAATGCATACTTATTTGAGGGGTTCTTTTTCCAGGCACTTTAACTCTGAATCCTGCTGATTGAGCTTTTGGCGATTTAGAAGCTTTTGTAGGCACAGATATAGGAGCAGGAGGTGATGGTTCCGCAGCTTTCCTTCCAGGTGTACTTCTTTTATATGTCAGGCTTTTCCTTGGCGGCGTTGCTGCTACAGATCCCTATGACAATGCCAAAATTAATATTAAATCAGAAACTACCATGCACTTTATACGAATCAATAAATAAAATTACATACTCTCATTCTTTTTGCATCTCGAATAATTTCCTTCTCAGGATCGTCTATACCAATTGGTTCTTTGAAGAATGTGAAGTTATCAATAGTTAACTCTTTCGTGTTAACTGTAAAAGGGAGTGTAATATTATTATATTTATTCCCAAAATTGACTCGTACATAATGTACTATCATAAGTCAGACTTACGAAATTCTGCAACTTCTCTGAAACTTCGAACTTTTTTCCCCTTTGGTGTATAATAGTATATATCAGCCATTCTTTTAAGGGTTGAATCAGTGCTTGCTCTAAACACTAACTCTCTCTTCCAACCATATTTAAAAGGTTCTTTGAACGCAGGGTTTGACATATCAACAACCACTTTTTGTTTTACCGTACTTCCTGGACTGACTACACGCGTCATACGACTACCTCTAGATTTCAGTGATGTTGCTGGACTACTAGCAGCAGACGAGTTTGTTGACTTAACTGAAGTTTCTTCTGTTTTTTGTACGTCTGTTTCAGATTCCACAGTATTTGGTAATCCGATTGAATCTGTTTCAGATCTATCAGATTCTTTTTCCTTCTTTATTTTGTGTATATATAACATATGTTCAGTATCATAATTATGCATTCTATTGTCATCTGAATCTTCATCATTCCTCCCATCAAAATTCTTTTTCGTGCTATATCTATACCGTTTTACCAATTGGGCTTCTGCCACCTCAGCTTCAGCTGTAATAATTTATATAAACATTATCAAACATTCTTTAAATTTTGCAAATATTATCTTTTATAGAAAAATCTCTTTTTGCTATTTTAGTAAATACTAAAATTTTTTATGGTTATTTTTTTCAAAAGAATTATTTGAAATAATTTATATTTAAATTTAAAAAGAGTTTAGTAATATCTTCTATAGCATTTTGAATAATGGGTTAAACAATATTTTTTAATATTCAAACTGATATGAAAAGATTAGTAAATATTTGTAAGATACGAATATTACTTATAACATTCAAGTCAAATTTTTAGCTTAATACACATTTTATATGTACCTCTTCTTAATTTCCAAAATTAAAATGTTAAAAATATTTTAAATAAACAATCTAATCATCAAATAATATATAGTATATACATTTTAACTATATATATACAATTATTTCTTCCCCACTTAAGATTACAAAAGCTTGATCCACTGAAAGTTCATATACTTTATCTAAGAAAGGTAAGCTTTAAAGAAGTCTTAACTTTTTTACAATATCTCTTTTTACAAAGATATCAGTATTAACTTTATATTTTTTTAGAGTTCATTAAATATTCTTAGAAATATAAGCAATACAACTTGTTGTCTATAATTAATGTTTTCAACTTGAAATACAGAGCAATGAAGTAAATTTACTTGGATACATTAAGAATAGTAACTCGCACAAAATAAAATAACTTTCATTTAAACAAGTTTTTCATATATTCAAAAGCTCAAGACATAATTGCATGTATATGTTTGAATCATACATACTATACACATAATGGTACATTATCCCCACTTGTACTAGTTGTAATCTTTTACGTGTGAAAGAAACTATACTGCTTGTAGAATACATTAAAGATAATATAATTCATAGTAATGATGGTATGGTCTACGTATACAATATGACATAACAATAACCAATACCAATTAATTTTCTCAGAACATTGCTGCCTGGTTCCATTTCATTAGCCCACTGTGCATCAAATCCATTGAATTCCATAGACTCCTCAGAGCTAACATCATCAAGTTCGGAAAGCTTACGCTTGCGTTCCTTTGTACTTGTATCACTTTCAATGGTACTAGTCGAATTGGCCTTGAACTTCCTTAACTTTCTTCTAACGACCGGAGTAGGACTCCTTTTCGATGAACCTTTAACGTCACCGTTCACTTCTTGACCGTCCATTATTGCAATTGATTCCACTTTAACCTGCGTCTCTTCAATCTCCGACATTCCAATGAGTTCTAGGTTAGGATTATCGCGCGCCTCCTCGGCGTTCCCGCCATTCACGTTGGCCCCGTCCATCGTGAGGTCCCCTTGGGACCGAACCCTTATTCTACGTGTTTGAATGAAGGAAGACGCGCGAAGAACGTTAATTGTACGCTACCCAACACTTTGTATAAACTCCATTCAACGTTTCTCGTAGAAGCATCCGTGCTACAGTCCCCTCGCGTCTGACCACCGCGATCCCGCGCTCATCTGTCCCCGCGAATGCGCATAACACACGCGCAGACACCACTACGCGCTATTTACACAACAGCTAGATTTTCTCTCGATGGGATAGGTTTCGGGCAGTTCCTCATCACCACCATACTATTATGTTGCACGCGTAGCTCGAGACAAACGAGAGAACAATATTATGATAAAAGTTACTTATCGCTCTACAAACGAGACTCCGTTACAATCTTCAACTGAAAAACGACAATAACTTTGGAGAGACACAGAGCGTCTGTAAAGCACACAACCGGAAATGGCCGAAAAAATATGCCAAGGGCGAATCTCCATTATGCATTCGATGATCATCAATAAGGTTGATTTATACTATCTATTTGAGATTTTCAAATTGTATCGAGACATCCTGAAATATTGGAAAACTTTTCTTCGTCGTTCTTTGGCCCTTTATACAGTGTTCAATACACTCGATCATTTTTTTTATTTTAACATCTTATGGGCACCGTAACGACATTTTTTTTCCATATTATCGTCATCTAATAAGACTGCTACACAAGATAAATTTTTTATGAATAATTATGAAAACATTACCAAATAATAGGTATTATTCTGAAACGAGGTATGGCGCAAACTGATTAGAATTTCAAGAAAGTCACCAATGAATTTGTAATGTTAATATTTAAAATAGTATATAAATAATTAAAAGCATTGCGGAGTCTAAGTAATAATTATAGTATTGTATAAAATTTACCTTTTATTGAACATAATTTAAAATAAAGGTACACGAATCTGTAGTACTTTCTCTTTCGAGTTAATATTCCTGTGGAAACACGGTCTTTATACTACGCCAGAGGTGCTCAATTTGCGAACATGTCTGTGGCAAATTAGTCGAACTATGACCAATTATCGCTCGTGAAAAGCAGTGAGAAGGTAATGAGCAGACACACATGCTACACTGTTACAGTTACAATTTCACACACTAATCCAAAGGAAAGCAGTATAGTATAGTAGATTCGTGGCGCACGGTGAAAATAGTTCAGACTTGTCAGTTCACATTAGAGATGACGTGCAAAATCACTAACGGTGATTTATCACAGTGATCGCCGAATCACGATCACGGTCGTGATTTAACTTCATTCACGACCGTGATTGCGATTATTTTATCTGGAGTGAATTTGCTCACTGCGATCGTAAGTCCTTGATCATTAAACAGAAAAACGTATTCAATATGATTTTACGATGAATTACATTACTATTCATGTTTGTAACAATCACTAGAAAAAACAAGAAATTCTAAAAGAATGATTTGCTAGGTAACATGTAGATTATAATTTATAATCATTAATTTATTCATTATTCTTCATTGTTTCTAATTATTCCTTCACTTTATACGATATAACTCGAATTTTTGTTTCGATGTCGTTAATATAAAATATACAGATTATGTGTCGCGTGTAAAGAACTGTTAGGTTTCTCCACCAATCAGAAACGATCACGAGAAATTACGATCACTGTAAAAAATCACCGTGATTGGGACGACGTGTTCGAATCACGAGTGATTCACAAGTAGCAGTTCACGCCATCTCTAGTTCACATATTGTTCGTTTTATTGTTTTTGAATTGTTAATCAGAGAGAACTCAATAATAATGAGACCTCTTTAAAGAGAATTCACATCTGACACGATTCCATGTACAGGTAAGCACGAAGTAATCTGTGTTCCTATCTTGTTACCTATTTCAAATACGATGCAGTCGCAATTGCTTATGGATGTTGTTTTGACAATCGATATTTGTTAATAAATAATGAACATTTAGAATCACGTTGCCTAGTTTTAGTCATCTATTAAGTATTAAAGCTTATTATCATTTATAAAGTGATAAACAAGATACGAACCAGATAAACCATATTAGCTGATTTAAAAAAAAAAATATTATACAGTGTTCGAATTAATTAAATTGAATGTTTCATACGGAACAGTAATTATTAACGTTTTTTACAGTACATCTATCAAAATGAGTAAATATTACTTTATTTAAATTTAAATATATATTTTTATACAAGTTTATTAAACGCAATAATTTCATTGCATCAAAACATTAGCATAATTCTTCAATTAACATTTATTACATGATAGACTTAGTATCATTGATATTTAATATTGTCATTAAAATTGAAATTTATATGTATTTATATTAGTAATTGTGTCATATATTGTTTAGGCTCAAGCGCATCCTTCAAATGGAGCGTGTTTTGAAAGCTGTACCAGCAGACCTAAGAGTAAAAATGGAGGCACTCGTGCATGATTTAACTTTGGCATTGGAAGAAAGCAGCAATGGTATAAATGTCAGACGCAGGTGGGGTATCAGAAGGAGAGCTCGTTCCACAGGCAATATCCGTAAGTGCAAGGAATCATATAATATATGACGATATAACATTTTGTTTCTTAAAGAATTCATTTGTCTATCCAGTGAGTCAACATTTTTTACAAGTACATTTTAAATAAAGACTAGTGACAAATACAAACATGGTCTAATCACATTTCTATGAAATCAGTTCCAGTCTACTTCTACGAGGCAGACAGGATTATTATCAAGATTGTCTTTGTAAAAACCATATTTCAGTAAACAAAGAAGTCAAATTTTATAAATCTTTGAGAAGTAAATTTTTGAATTGTGGAAAGCTGTAAATGAGTTTCAAAGATCATCTGTAAGTAGTTAATTTTTATTTCAGCATCATTGAATATGAACAAACACTCAGATGATAGTTCATCTTCCATTTGTGATATTCATATTCCAAAAAGTAATGCTGCCGCCTCCAAATATCAGTCTGACAGTGATGACACAAATCAGACCAAAAGATTTGCACGTTTTTCAAATTTAAACAATGCCAGCAACATTGAAAGTGATTCAGTGAATGAAAATTTTGTACCTAAAGTAAATCCAAGACGTAAAAGAAAATTTAAGAGAATGGTTATAGACTCAGATACTAATCCATCAACATCTCAAACAGTTGCAATTGTGTCGGCAACACTTGGAGATAAAAAAAGAATTGTTCGAAGTGATTGTAAGAATAGATATGGAACAATATGGTAATGTATTCCACAGTAACTGTATTTGTAAAATTTTGCGTGTTTAAGAAATCATTGCTTAGAAAATCCATCTTTTTCTGCAGGTGTGGAAAACGTAAAAGATCGTGCAGGGAACGTTCTACTGATTGTGAAATGAGATCGTTAAAACCAAACAGAACAGCAAAATCAAAAAATCGTGTTAAAATGCAGACTGAAGATGCTATTGAATGTTCAAGAATATCAAGTTCAAGTATCTCATCCAGTGATTCAGAAACAGGTCTGATTACAAATGATGAAGATCGGGAAGGTATTAAGCGATTTAATTTTCAAATACAGTAGAATACTGATAATCTGACATGCTCGGGACTTCGACACTGCCAGATTATTGAACTATACCACTATATATAAGCATGTAATTTCAATTTCGTACGAAGTATAGTTCGGGATAGTTGCCAAATGTAGGGCACGGTCGTAGTCAAATCCATGCGTGCCGGACAGCGCCGGATCAAGGGGAGGTCTGGGGGGGGTTGTAACTCTAGACCCCACGTTCCAGGGGGCCGTATTCTGTACCTTCCATTTTGTTATGATTAAATGTTATTTAATTTTATTTAAAATAAATTTCAATTTTTTAATATTTATGTATATTGTTGTGCTGTATTACAAAAAATACCACCTCCCTCTCCCCCCCTTCCGCTTTTCAACCAAGAGGGACCCCGAAAATCTGATAGCCCTGGGCCACAAAAAATCTTAATCGAGCCTGGGTACTGGACTATTGAATATCAGATTATCGGAATTCTATTGTACTAGATAATGCAGTTAATTAATTCTTTTAATTTTAGGGGATGATGAACAGTCAGACTGGATTGGTGAAACAAGTTGGTGGTGGGATGATGGTGAAACTGCTAATGAAGATAAACTTGCAACAGATCCAGCAAGAAAAAGTTATAGGCAAAGAATTCAAAGAATTCGGGAGGGTCTTAGCGGAAGAGAAATTCGCGCAGGTCGTCGGCATGTTGACAATAAGCCTGGATATTCGATTATCACATCGGCTAATGAAAAAGTGTCCAGATTTTTGCAAGATCCTACTCAAAGTGAACTTAAGTTGCATCCTATGCGTCAGCCTGAGCGAGAAAAACTTCGTGGACTGGCAAACTTATACAGTTTAAGTTTGAAAGGAGATTTAGGTTGCCCAATTTTGTATAAAACCCGACACACTACGCAAGCGATTTGTGTAGATCAAGTACCATTAAAAAGATTTTCAGATTACAAGAGATTAAGAAGAACACCGCCAAATACACCGAACCAAGAACCGGCATTGCATAACCAGGAATACCAAGTATCTAGCACAAGTTTTGGTTCGCAAATAATCACACCTACATCAAATTCAGATTCAATGCAAGTTCTACCAAAATTGTCTCACGTGGAATGGGATTCAAATAGTATGGATATAGAAATTCATGGGAAACAAAAATTTCATGATTTTGGTCACTCAAAATCGAGTTAATCCAAACAAAATTCATTTTTGTTAATTTGTTCTCTAAAATAAATTATATATATGTATATTCACACATGGTTTTTGCATAATACTTTCTCAAGGTAAAGAACACGATTGGTAATCTGTAAATGTACTGTGCAAGAAGTTGCATTCAATGTGCAATATTTGTTACTTCCTTTCTTAGTTTAGTTTAGTTTAGTTTATGCTCAGTCTCCCGGGAGAGGGGAAGTGCAATTTCCCACCCAAGGCCTCAGGTGTGGCTCAAACGCAGGTAGCGATCTCACAGCCCTGCAATAGGACTGTGGTGGGCGTTACCCGGGGATACTATTTCCCCCGGCTTTTACTTCCTTTCTTGATGCGCTAAAAGTATTTAATTGTATAAATTGTTAATCCCATTAGTTACATCTGTAATATATTTATATATTTCACAGTGTCTTAATTCAATCATTTGCTCTCATATTATTTAATTTTACAACTTTATTTAACATAGTTTACACAGCATATTAACATTAAAGATCATTCAAGTAATTACATGTAAATATTACATAACAGATGTTCATATGATGAATCCTAAATGAAAATCTATTCCTTGTTATTTTTTATTAAATGTTTATTTTATATACAGTCTATTTCGTTCAAGGACAAAAATATATGGCAATGAAGTATTCAAATTATAATACATACTAATCCAATATACCGATATATTTTAAGTTGTGAACACGTTATTTATTTAATGTTCAAAATTATCTACCTTCACTTAATTTTTTGGTAGCTGCCTTTACGTTTTCATTAGCAATCATTTGGAACTCTTGAAATCGTTGTGACACTCTTTGGTTCATCTTCAAGTACTTCTCCATACAATTTAGTGCACACTTTTCTTCCTTTGCTTTAATATCCCGTCCAGTAAAGTCAGTTATGCAATCAGTAAAACAAACTTCTGATAATCTGTTATAGGACGTCAGGAAATCTCGAAACTGGAGTACAAAAATATCAGTCATTCAAAGTTTCCATTACATATGATTTATTTCGTTTACCGCGTTTAAAAATTTAACGATTCGTTATATTTCACATTCATAAATACATTGTTCATTCACAATAGTTTGATGAAATCTTTCTACAATTTCGGAAGTCACTACAAATACATACGGCTTTAATCTGCTCAGAATCCACATTTGTAGGAACCTGCATTGCCATTACAATAAATTATTTATTTTCTAAAAGAACCTGTATAAATTACTAATGCACTTTATAAATCGAAAGATATTTTGACGTGAATAATTGTTAGGTTAGTATGAAATTATTCCCGTACAACACGTGCGCACCATTCCACATAGACTCTGAATGCACATGGTAATTCACAAGTGTTCGATAGTCATCTTGGAAGCATCTGATAGGCTATACAAATCTTCGATCCTAAAACTATCCAATTCGGTGTACAAAAATCTTAATTCACAGCTGTGCATTGAAAAGTTTTTCACATTATTCCACTTATACATATTTTGGAACACATTTATAACGTTTACTTTTTAAATATGAATCCCATTTATGAGAACAAAAAGGTGAAACAATATTGTAAATAATCGTTTACAACAGTAATATATCAGTTCTCAAAGTTTACTAATTCATAACATCTATGAAATCCATTCAACGCTTATATAAGTCGGTATTAATTAGATGTACCATTTAGTAACACCTAATTTTCATTAAGTGGCAATTGTAAACAATTATTGTTGTCAGTCGATTAGCTCTCAAATTTTTGGTTGGAAAATTAGTGTAACTGACAAGGTAGTGAAGCTGTTAAGTTTTTTTGTGAAATAAATAATATGTGGAGTAAAAAACAGTGGATTATTAATTGATATACGTAATAACATGTGTGGTTTCAAAACCTTAAGATCAACAAAACATTTGGAAAAGATGGGACAAAATAAGTATAAATAATGTGTGTAACAGGTAATATCGTAAATAAAAACGGGGACTAGTTATTACAACAGAGGAATTGTCAGTGAAACGGAATAGAGGACAAAGCTTGTAGAAAATGAGCAGATGTTTCGTGTCGACAGTTGACCGCGGTGCATCAACCATAGTGGGCTGAGCCTTTATTTCGGTTACATCGAAACGTTCGTGTTTTATTTAGGAGGTGAGCAGTAAGTAGATAAATGCTTTTGTTATATTTATTTATTATATAATTTTTACATGAAAATCACAATAATAGTAAACGACGACTTATAAATACATCATCTACTATCAATTGCATATATAATATTTTACGATTTTTAGTAAATAATAATATATGTTTATTCGTACGTACTGAGATTTAATCTGTTTTTTTTTAATCATTAGTATTAAATTTTACAAGAATAAGTAACAGAAGTGTACGAGATATGCTAATAACCATTATTAATTACGGATTTCATTTTATTACAAAATTAAAATTTATACTGTATTTATATTTTATACTTGCATAACCTTTTTATTGAAGTTTCCGTTAGAATTGCGTAATAATACTTTAAAAAGAAGGTATGTAATAAGAAAAGTCTTTTCAAGTTACCGTCTTTTATGATGAATTTAACGCCATCCGTTGGTCACGGTAATGAATCAAAGACAGGTGACAAACGAGGGTTCATAAAAGCAACAAAAAGTTCAAATACGTTACCGTTACATTATGCAAACATCACTCAAAATGTTCACGTAGTTAGAATATATCTGATACACATTTTTTATTTAAGTTATGTTTATATAAAGATATCGGTATTTCAGTTGAACTAAATTTTAGTTGAATTTCTCGAGATTGGAAGATGTTGCCCACAAAATTCTTTTCCTTTTTATTAGTCATTAATCATAATGGTTTATTTACAATATTGCTGCTGTGTTTACTTACCCTTTTAATGGGAATATTACATGCATCGCAAGTTAACCGATAAAAACCAAAGTGAGTATGATTTTGTTTGAACCTCGTTTCATACAGTATAATATAAAACGTTTTAAAATCTGTCACATTTTCGACATCAAATATGGTTCTCTACGCTACCATAAGTGAATTACTGGAGCACTAAGCACTGATTTCTATAGATGGCGCTCTCTGTCAGTTTTTCACGTCTATTTGTTTCGCACAATTTATCTCCCATTTTCTCGGAATGTTCCGTTATAGTATACACCTTATTTTATTTGTATTTAAACTCACAGTGATATATAAAAGAACATTACATCAAGGTTTAAAACATGTATACTAATTTTCTTTCATTATTTAATTATTACCAAAAATTATTTTAATGAAATTCTGTAATTTCAGAAAATCGATCAAGAATAACGGCACACAATTTGAATTACTAAAGTGTTTACAAAGATGCCTATCGACAATCGAAATGTCCCTTCGATTGGTAGATCATCAAATTTTACTCTGGGTAAAAGACCACTGTCAACAAAATCGCAACAAAGGTCATCCGCGAAAATTACTGTACAAAATAAAAATCCGTTTACCCAGAAAGTAAGGGTACCAAGTAATTCGGCGGGAAAGCAACAAAGTAGTAATAACGTATTTCTACAAACAAAAAGTATGGAAGAAAATAGAATCGTCCAGAAGGATCGTACAGAGTACGTCGACAGACGTTCCAACGATATAGATTACGATGATCCAATTGCTATGTTGCGTAAAGAAATACAAGATTGGAAAATAAACGAAATTTTAACCTCTAGAACCGAAGAGAGACTCACTGGAACTCCCAGTGAACAACGTACTTTCAGTTATGGTATGCTTACCGATCGAATTAAAATATGTAAACCTAAAATAATTCTGTTCCATTTGCGATTAACTACAAGTTTTATTATTTGCAGTCGCTTCAGGGGAAACCACGAAGAGGTTACGAACACAGCGAAGTCCCTGCAATCCCCTCAAATCCGTCAGGACGTACATCGACTGCTCGGCTGTAACGTGAGTACTACACTCTTTTTTTATTTCTGGTGTGGATTTAGACCTATGATCGAGTCCAAGAGGGAATCGACCCCTCTTGTCCAAGTCTTTTTTCGGCTGTTCGATTTGAGAATAAAGACCACGCGAAATCAAACTTAATTGGCTGCTCAAGGCCATTGTGAATTGTCGTTCTCACTACTCTGGCTAACTAGTTGCTCCATCTGTCTTGTTCGTTGGCACTATATATATAACCGAAGAAGGGGGAAATGGTGCACCTTATGTCTGATGGATAGTGTAAGAATTTCTGTACCATTGTTTACTTTTTATGTAACTAAGAAAAATTATGTTATCAAAATTGTAGTCGATGCAGTACCACTAGAAATAAGGGCTTATAATGCTTTCTCCACCAAGTCGATTCTTTCTTTGACTTAAATGTAAATTTTTAACGCTATGTTGTGTAGTTGCTGAATTTGAATTAGTATCGCAAATTTAAATTTTTTGTACGTGATGGTATATCCTGCGTCGCTATACATATATAAACACATATGTATATGTATATTTTTTATTACGCACGACGGTGTTCTTTGCCATGCAAAATATTTATGTATATATATATTTCGTGTGTCCGTTTAAGTGCAACTTATGGGATAAGTGTTTTTTTGTTATCGTACTACAATAACTTTTCTAACAACGTGACCAAGGTAAGTGGAGACCAAATTTATGACAACGAAATTTTCCGGTAATAAATAGTTAACACGAGCACTCGCGACTACGTTCAGGACACACGTGTATGTTTTTTTTTACGTACGATAAAACGTGACCGAGTCGATTGTCATGCGTCGTCGAAACAGTCAAGAAAGAGGACCGAGAGTGCCTTACGTAAGTAACTGTAAATGAAGAACGATGGGAGAGACAAGACTGTCTATCTTCACCGGTGCAAGTACACACGCGAGAAAGACTACGTCATTCTGGAATTTTCGAAAGTTTCGTCTAACCGGTTTCTGATTGTAGACAGTAAGACTCGTTCAGCTTACTGGGTGATACTCCGTATCCAGATGAACCTCTTGTAACGCATTTAACGTCATTAACTCGTTTATTTCCTTAAGACAGACACTGGATCTTTTCATTCATAATTCTCGCAATATTAAAGATATCAACGAGCAATCCGTTAATACAATTTACATTCGGAACATTTTCCCGCCATTTGTTCCTTTTGAAAATTGGAGGGAAATGTTCGAGAACAGGGCTGAAAATTAATCGTTAGGATCATCACAGGACTTTGATTGTCTTTAAAAAATAATAATAAATTACAAGTGTGTACCTAACCGTGGAATCACACAAAATAATTTATAGTTCGATAAGTTTTAACCTCATCTAACAACCCAGTTGGCTTCTACGCTCTTTCGATACAACGCGAGCGAATTTTAAATTTTCCCGCTCTTTTGACGCACTGCATGGCGAACCATTAACGTGCACAGCCCCGCAGCTTATTCAGAGGCCGTTCGGAACTTGTTTCGGTAGTCGTGTCACGAATGAAAAATGATAATGAGCACAGTGCTGTAGGTTAGTGAGAACAATAGCCACTTACGCTAATCAACGGGGACGCATGCCATGCGCGTTCGTGTAGTAAAAATATTTTCGGTCGATGGCTCGTGCAACGAATGACAAAAGTCCGCCGTGAGGAAAGACATTGCCGAATTTGTCCCCGACCATGAAGTCGTTCCTCCATCGTGACTGAATCTTTTTTTTATTATCGTGCCGCGGCACGTACCGTCTGTCATTTCGCCGACGCGAGCCGACGAGGCTTGTGCGTGTCGAGGCTCTTTACCGCCGTCTAGTCACGAGGGGCCCCGAGGACATTCGTCTTGAGTACCTACCCCACCTTTTCCTCCACCTCCAAACGCGTCCGTTCCCATATCGCCGTTTAATAAATGTAAACGAAAAAATAAAATCTCCCGGAGGAACTCAAGGTCCACGAGGAAACGAGACATCGCGAACGCGGCCAGTTCATCCGGATAATGATGTAGGTTAGGTTCCCAGCGGTGTGTATCGCAAAAATCAACATTCTTCGGCGGAGCCGGGATCCGCAAAAAGCGCGAAACCGGTTTTGCCCTCGTAAATGGCACACGAGCCGTGCGAACGGGTAGACAGACGCGCGACGACGAGAAAGACCGAGTGAGAGTAAAGGCGGACGGAGAAGAAGCCGGATCGTTCGGACACGTTGATTTACAGTAAACCAATTTTTCAACGATATTTCTTCGAAGTCTGGCCAGAAAAGGAAAACGAATTATTTTAAAGAACCGCAGCACGGTCGTGATCTCGTCTCGTTACAAATTTGTTTCGTACCCTTTTTAGTATAAAACGATATACAGTAAATCCTCGATGAGTGTTCGAAGGCTACTCGACACTGAACATTAACACTAGAATTACCGAACCCGTCGGAATGACGGATTTTAGATTTTTTATTTTACAATTACTGAAATCCTAGAGAAACTTTCATCGGAATTTATGTTAACATCTACTTTCTTATACACTTTATATTATAGTATACTCAGTTATATTGCATTATATATTACACGTATTAATACCTATATTACACAATTTATTTAACTTAGCATACATTCAATGCAGGTAGTTCTAGTGGTAAATATTTCATAATCTAACGGCCGTATGCGGCTGAAACAAATATCATTGGCTTCAGAATTTCAAGCTCTATCACTGTGCTAAACGTCATTAAAAAGTCATTGTTACACCTAGGGACCTATCTTTGTCAGTGCAGTGAAACCTTTGAACATTCATCGAGGATTTACTGTACATACATGTAGCCGTAAGTAAACCATTGACAAGCGGGTCCTATTCGAGATCACTATCGGACGAAAAATTGATTCACGGTGGAATATTATTTCCTATACGTTTAAGAAATCCACGGACGGTGAATGGAAACTGAAGAGATGGTAAACTGAAAGTAGATGGCAGACTATTCTTACGACCCTGAGTGAGGTCTAAGATCACTTATGCTCCATATTTATGGCAATTCTTTTGTCCCAGCACCCGAAACACGAGCCCCCAGCTATCGGTCGATTTTACTGCACCGCACTATTATATCTTTTCCACCAACAAGTACATCATCATCGTGTTGACAGATGTAAAACGAATCTCATCTTTGCCAGGCTTGTTTCTCATTGTAACCGAGACCTACACACCAACCTCGTTACTTTACCGTACAGCCGATTCATCATACGGCCTTAACAGTAATAGACCGATGCATTTCTGATTCGTCAGCCACGGTGTACGTGTTTTTTTACTACTTTTTTTACGTAACGCTACGCGCAACGCTGCTCACGTGACGTCAGCTTGTACTCTCAATGCTGTGTGTCCGACAGTCCAGCATCGTCGGCGGACATGAAATTCTTGTGGAGAAAGCGTACACACTCGAGCGCAGCCCAGATCCAGGATGACTGTAAACGCAATAACAACGCCTAGCGCACCCTGAACCAAAAAAAAAAATTCGAACACTCCCGTATCGTGCTCTGACGCCGTAAGACAACCAACCGTCGACTTTAACCGAGACGATTCGTATTCAAGATTAAAAATTCACGCCGCGAAGAGACATTACCGTGTACATTTAATCTGTCTACGAGATACGTTTCTTTTTTTTTTCTTTTTTACGTAACACCGGTGACCGTGACGTCAGCCTATGCGTCGTGTGTAGGCTGCCATGCACGGTCGCCGTTGTTGTCGGGGCAGAGAGACACACGGAAATCTTACGGAGAAAGCATGGTTGAGCCGTAACCCAGATCCAGAGAACGGCAAGGCCAATGTACGCAGTCGAATGAAAAAACTGCTAACGCACGACGACGACGATGACAACGTCACATAACCATAGGAGAAACGAGTAACAGTATCGTGTGGCGGAACGTGTGTATGTATGCACGTATATACGTCCGAGAGAACGTCGTCTCCTACATAGTACATTTGTTTCTCTGAAACGTGTCTGTTACGAAACGCAGGTTCGGCCTTGTATATAGAGCTCGGCCACGAACGGGCACGAAATTTTTCGTTCGACCGCCGTCGTCGCTCCTTTTCCTATGCTCTCTCAGGGAGCGTTGTGTTGTGTCGTCGAGCTTGATTGTATATACCGTCGCCGTCGACATATTCGTAAAGGAACTCAGCCAGCCACGTTTTTTACGTAACGCTACGCGTAACGCCGGCCCGTGACGTCAGCAACACACTCGGGCGTCGCGCCAGCCACCAACGACGACGCCGGACGCGGAATTCTCAGGCGAAGGAAGCGAACGATGACGGGCGAAAGGAGCCGATGGAAGCCGAACGCGTAGGCACCCACCGCGCGCGCTCGCAAAAGGGTAAAGGGGGTGGGTAAGCATAGTTTTGCACGAGGCGGCAACGTTGCCGAGAGCGTCTGTTAGGTTCAAGGGTACGGAGCGGAGGTTGCTCGTCCCGGCGGGCCGACCACCGACAGCCTGGCCGGCCTGGCCCCGCGCCGCCGTGAAGCAGTTGGTCGCTTTCGTCCAACGGGAAACTCCTTGAAAAATCTACGCGCAAGAAACTCTCCTTCTCGTGGCACTCTACGTCACTGTTCTAGACGATTCGTTTTCGGAGAAATTCCCGTTTGGAATGCGGGACTAACAATGTAAATGGCCTCTCCTCTCCCTAGCTCACGATACACCACCGTCCACACGACCGTTTGGGGAATTTAAAAATGTCCTCGTTCTCCATTCTTAGCTGCACACTGTAGAGTACTCGACGTTAGAACATAAGCTGTACTCTGGGTTCGTGTATCTTCGGTATATACATGTATTTTTTTACTGTGATTTACGATGAATTTTAGGTGTAAGGAACTTGAAATATACCGGAACAGATTTTATTGTAATATTGAAGGAGGTTAGCATTCTCCTCAGTACACGATTCGTGTTTTCTTTACGATGGACGTGAACCATGGCTAGAAATTATTTTACCCAGCTGTTGGTCAGTAGAAAAATATTTTTAAAGCCTACTTGTTCTATAGGGTATCTTGTAATTAGACTGCGGATGTTTGTGCATTTATTGCTGTCCCTTAACTTGGAAAATGCAATAAATTAAAGATTTTTTAATTTTAATACTAGTTTAATACTTACTTTATTACTTTTATTTAAGATTAGTATAATACTGTATATGTGTTATGATTAATGTTGTAATGCCTCTAACACATAATTCGAAATTCTGTTCCATTTTAATTTTCAGACAGTACGTAGTTCATACCTGACATTGTGAATTTGCATAAACTTTCGCAGTTTACCTACAATCAATTATAAATTCGTATCCAATATTAGTTACAAACATGTTGCTTAGAAATTAAATGGTAGTTTACGTTTCATTATTTTGAAGTTTTTTGTCAGTTACCAGTCTTTGTTTGTCGAGGTGAATTTTTTCGTAGTTACAGCGTATAATAACATATAAACTATTAACTATAAATATTTAACATATAGATTAACCTTACTATTCTCCTCGGATCTATACGACGGGAAAGAAAGATTATATATTTCGGTAGGTATTACGTTCATAAATATTTGTTTCTATTGTTTTATTAGAGAGATTATTCTAAAATTTAGAATAGTTTTATCCGACAGAATACAAACGTGACGAGTAAGTGAAGAGAACAGCACGGTTAAATATCAGAAAATTAAAGATTTTATTACGTTCAAGTTATATATTTCTCGTGAAATAGGAACCCTGAACGTTTTTAATGGTGCGGGCATAAGGTAGCGAAGTTACCAACGGGACAAAGAAAGCGTTTTAAGCTATACCTGATCGGCAGTAAGCTAACAAACGAGTGGTAAAGAACCGTGCAACTGTCCCGCCAGACCTTCCGGAATATTCCGTGTTTACGGGAAAAACTTGGATCGTTTATTGACCCAAGAATTATAGTTACGGAGGGGGAAGAAGGAGAGAAGACCTTGGTGTACAATTTTAGGGTTGCTGCACTCCTTTGTGCTTTGAATTTCTGTTTTAGGCAGCGAAATCATCCGTGCTCGGGAACTTCAGCCCTATAAATATCTCGCAGAGGGAGATCGCAACTATTTGCAAACGTTTAAAAATACATTATCTACACGTTTCGGTCCATTTGCGTTAGGTGCACATACCGAGAGGAATTAATTTACAAAAAAAAAGAACAATATCAACGTGCACATCGGTGTAGACGAATATCCAATTTTTATTCGGGTTTACAAAGAAGATACAAATAGCTGTGTGAGTTATTTGTAGGTTCGTTTACTTAACACTAGGTTTACGGGACGCGTCATTTTGACGCATTTCGAATGCTTTCTAACCTCGAAATTCTCTATGTGGTATACCTATCTCTATAGCTATGCATTAATTTCAGAGATCATAAATTGTGTATTATATAAAATAAGTTGTTTTTTAAAGAAAATCTGCGGGTTCGTTGATGCGTGCCGTGGAGATACCTACACGATAAGTGCCCGTAAACCTAGTGTTAAGAGAGTCATTTGTCATCGAAGAAATGCGCGGAGATCCAGGGCCCGATCTAGCTCTTCCGCCACCTTGGGCAAAAATGATTTTTCCCGCTCTTTATATTTAATTACAAGTAATTATTTTAAAATTTATATTTTGACAGTGAGGGAAATTTTTTGTTGAATAACAGAAGTCTTTTGTTTTATAAAACATTTAATATTAAAAAAAAACAGTAACAAAATAAAATATATAGGTAGGAGGCAGGTACATCCACGAGCAAACTCGGCTTCCACTAGGGGAAAAAGTGACGTAGGAGAAGGGTCTCCTACCACTTGGTAAATTTGTTTCAAGTACTGAAATAAATGTTAAAATGCTACTTTTTCCCGTAGCGGAAACCGAGTTTGCTCGTGAAGGTACTTATTTTTTAAATTTCAAAAAGAAACGCGTCTTATAAAATATTTTTAAAAATCAATAAAAAAACAACGTAAACACAACGTCACAAATTACATTAAAGAAGTTTTAAAAACATTTCCAACTTAAAACAAATCTTCCAACTTTTTCTTGGTCAATTCTTTTATAATTTCTTTCAAGCATATTTTATCACCTAACTCGTGTTTTATACGTTATTTATATTATATCACATCCAATCCATTTAAAATACAGTAAACATTCATTAAATGAAGTCTCTTTTATGACATATTGGCAACGCCCCTCGCACACACGCATTTCTCACACACCTGTGTATAACCCCCTACTCTGCTGTCTAGCAAGGAAGGTATCGCGTTTGACTCGGGTATACATTTTTTTGGTATCTCTCAAAATAACGGAAGTAGTAAAGTGATCAGAAACTACATGCATCTAGCCCACCTTACATGTAGTTGCGTCGCAGAAGTGAACGAACGATTGGTGGGGAAAGCGCGCGGATGATTGGCGCTCGTTTATTGTACCATGCCTAGAATTTTTGCCCTCTACGACCCCGAAACGTGCAATAAACGAATGTCTACTGTAATAATTATATAGGTGACTTAAAAAAAAGGGAAACATTTTTTTTAGTAAAAAATACTAAATTCAAACATGTATTACCCACTTTGTACCGCTTTTTCAAAAAGTTTTACTTTTTTTTTCTTAGTTTTTATTGATTTTAATTTTCTTTTACTACCAATTTTTCCGCTTTACGCAGTTGTCTTGCTGTGGAGATCATCGTGGCTCCGTGGGTGGTACCTAATGTATATAACGAGGCAGAAATTTTACCACGATCGTTCGCGATCTTTTTCGAGGCATAGAGAATTTCCTGGCAACGATCCCGGCCGATCAATAAAAACAGAAAGTAGAAAGTCACCGAGTTGGGTATACGTCCTGCCGCTGCTCTGTTTGACCTCGGCCCTGACGCGTCGAGAGATCCACGGGAAACGGATTTACAACTCTTGACACTCTTGCGGTCTTTCGCGCCACCGTAGCCGCCCTGCGGCGATTGCACTGTGGCCCCGAGAGTCATTGTTGTGGAGGACCGAAAAACGGCATATAGTCGGCCCTCCATATTCAATGTCGTCCATGCTGGTGGGGGTTTAATTAAACGAACGGATGTGGCTTCGATCATTCTTCGAGCTTTGTCGCGATCATTGTCATTTTTACATATTTTAACGGAGGAGGGTTTACTTTTCCGACTTCCGGCTTAGTAACATACCCACAATTGTGGATTGGAGTAGTTAACCGCATACGATGTTCTGGTAAGCTGCGTGGACAAGACATAGTACAGTAAATCCTCGACGAGTGTTCGAATTTTCCTCAGCACTGAACATTAAATTCAGGGTGTGTCAATAAGAACTACTCTTTAAAATAATTTATTACCTGTAGGTTGTATCAAAGAACGTTTTAATTAATTATGTAGCATTTTAAGGGATGCATGGAATGGATACAATTTGATTTTTTTATCTTATTTTTTTAAGATATTAAGGTGACCCTGAGTTTTTTCAAGGTCAATGCATCCCTTTTTTAATACCATAATACTATAGGCCACGGAATTCGTCCTTCCATTGACAACTATGGGGTATTAAAAAAAAGAGTCAAGGTCACCTTGATATCTCAAAAAAATAAGCTGTAGAAAAATCAAATTGTAACGTGGTATGTTAGATAGTAGTTCTTATTGACGTACCCTGTATTTCATAAACTAATGGCCATATGGGGCTGAAACAAATATAGTTAGCATCAGAATTCCAAGCTCTATCGCTGTGCTAAACATCTTTAAAAAGTCAGGAGCCTTCGAACACTCATAGAGGATTTACAGTATATCGACTTTCGATTTCTAATATAATTTAAACACATTTAATGACACTTTATTTTTATAAGATAAGTTTATATAGTGGAGCATACGTTTACTGGATAGAAATAATGAAATAAAAAAAAATGAAAGTATCTTCATTAATGAGAGAAATATGTTAGTTTTACTAGATACCTTATAAATAGCATATTTTTCAAGGTATTGTTGGACGGTAACTTGTAAGGTACTGTAAGGGTTAAATATTCTTTACCCACGGATACTGTGATTGACCTCTGAACCGTGATTTCTCTTCCGGAGCGTGTCGGTTCCGTCTGGTCGCGGCTGTTTGCTACCCTCGGGTGGCGTAACGGTGAATTTCCATCGAGATGATGTCGTTACGACGGCGAACATAGGTATATAAATACATATACGGCTACCGGGAAAAATGCAAAAATCTCAGCCGCGGCAGCAGAAAAATCCGTCCGCGTCCTTTGTGACCCCCCCGCCTTGGTTCATATTATACATTGCGCATTCAGTGAATAACATCTGCTTAATCGGACAATGGGCTCACGGGTACGGTTCCGTTGGGCCTTTTATTATACACACAGCGTCTCAAAGAGTACGACGAAGGGCCTGAAAAGGGGCTCCCTTTCCTCCCCAGACCCTGGGATCTTTAAGACGGTCCCAAACATCTGCCCGTTTCGGTGGGCCGCCTAGAGAAAGAGAGGTTCTCCACGGCACACGTGTCCGTTCGGCGTGAAAAGGGATCGTCGACGTGGCTCATTGTGATCGAGGGACGCGCAAAACGGGAAGTGACAATTGACATCTGTCCCTATCGAGGCCCGTGTTACGCAGGATTTTCTGGGTCGTACTTACGTTTTCGAAACGGGCGTATACTGGGTGTTCAAAAGACAAAACCATTCAATATTTATATGGTACATCGGACACACTGTACGGGGAAAAAAAGCCTCAGTAAACATAGGTCGAAAAGTCAACTGTTTCTGAGATATAAACATTTTTGTATGTTACCGTCATGATTGACTTATTAGCCTCTATCATCGCTTGCGATATTAGAGTCCAGTAAGTCAATCATGATGCTAATATACAAAAATTTGTATATCTCAGGAACAGTTGACCTTATGACCTATGTTTACTAAGGCTTTTTTACACAGTACAGTGCGTTCTATGTACCACATAAATATTGAATGTTTTTTTTACACCCTGTATATACACGACAGAGCCGTATGCGCTCGCGCACTCCCCGACTTATAGAGATGTTTCACCTGGTGATTCAGGGGATGTTGAGCATAAATAGACAATTTTGTTCGATTCATTTTCACGACACACGGTGTATATACCTGTATATACCGCTGAATCGTGTACAATTTAAAATAGTTCGACGTCCCCCATCATCCCCCAGCCCTTATTTTATTTTGTCCTGCTTGGCAGGAAGAGGACTTCACGATCACGGATTCTCGAGTGGGTATTGAAATGTTTTCGGAAGCTGCAGTTGGACTGGAGGACGCTGTGTGCCTTTCTATGAAAAATTTAGACAATAAAATCAAGTTTTATTGGATATCGACCCACATAGGTATACAGTAAATCCTCGATGAATGTTCTAAGGCTCCTCAGCACTGAACATTAAAAATTTTATAAACTAATGGCCATATGCGGCTGAAACAAATATCATATTCAGAATTCCAAGCTCTATTACTGTGCTAAACTTCATCAAAAAGTCAGCGTTTACTTGGGGACCTCTCCTTCAGTGCCGTGGAGTCTTCGAACACTCATCGAGGATTTACTGCACTGGGTTATTCGGAAAATTCGTAGTGTTTTCTAGAGCAAAGATACAATCTATATTCTGTAATTCATATTAAATTTTTATTCACTCCTTTTTTTTATATAATTTCTTTCCATTTTCCAATGAATTTTATCGTACCCCTTATATGTATACGATCTCGAGTAGGTTTAGCTTAAAAAAAGTCTCTTCAAACTGCTTCTAAATGGGTTTTCTTTTTGAAGTTGTTTCTTGATGCAAAATATTCCAGTGATCGACCTGGGGACCTCTCCTTGTCAGTGTCGAGGAGCCTTCGAACACTCATCGGTTATTTACTAAATTGTCTTATCGTACTAAGTGTTTAGATTTTTCAGCGACTCGATTCAAGAACAACCGAATGACGACGTTCTGTGGAAATGTACACACATATTCCTTTTCGTCGTTACGTCTTTCCTCTGCATCGTGGAATCGGAATGAACGTAATTCCGTTGATTCCCCATTATCACGACGCGCAATACACGCCAAGTTATTTTCGTTCTGGACCACGGGTAATCTTACGGGCGCTCGGTGGCGATGACTTCTAATCATATCGTTCCGCGAACCGAACCGAACCGCCGCCACTGCTGACGCTCGGGTACAGCTTGACCGTCCCCGCGATCTCCGTCAATTAATGAAGATATGTATTTCTATGACCACATATCGCACGGAATTACGTGAGATTATTGTATCGTTCGCACGATACGTCGAATTAATCGCGCGTGTGTCAATTCAGTGCGTGTTTCGATGATCAGAGTTGAAGATCCTTTGGTTTACATCTTAATCCGTTAACTGCATTTGTCTACTACAGTCTACTTTATCACTTTAGTGACAATATTTGGAACATTTCTTGACGATCAGCAGCACGAAACTTCGTTAAATGACATCGAAACCTTAGGAAAACCGGTGTTACCGTGACTACTAGTTCGTTATTTATCGTGGGCAAGCACATTATTTATAAAGAAAAAATAAACATTTTGTTTTTAATGGTTTAGATAGTTTTGAAATGAATATTGGTTCTTGATTTTATTAAACAAATTTTTTGCACAAGATGAGAAACTTTGCACAGCTTGAGTGAGTTAAAGTAGAGATTGGCAAATTCGTTATCCGGATAAAGTGTTTCGAATAACGAATAAAAGATAAGAAAAAAGTACTTCGTCATTTTTATTCGATTAAACGGGGAAATTCCAATTTTTATAATAAGATAACACTTCTTCAATGGGGTGACATTTGGCGAACAATGTATTTAATCTCATTCAGTGTTTAAAGGTCAGGATCATGCTCTTAGATGCTGCTATTTTTCACTTGTGTATTATTGGAATAACAGTGTGCCCAACTCTGTTTTAACTCTTTAAAGCTGAAATTATGTTATTATTATTCTTTTTACCGGAATATTTATTTCAGATATATGTCTATGTATTTGAAAACTATTAGATATATAGATTTTTTTATTTTTTTTTATTTTGGCGTACATTTGTTATATGTATGTAACTCTACATAGCCGCCACCGCACGCTTTATGAGTCTCACCTCATTAATTTCCTACCCTTTTTTATTTCTTGTATTTCTTTTGCGAGAACTTTCGTACAATTACTATTTTCCCTTTTATTCTACAGTTTGCATTCTATTGCGTTGAAACAACGAAAAGAACAAAGATTCTGTTGGAAAAAAAAAGTGGAAGAGAAACTCATTTTAAATATTTTCTCCTTTCCGAGAGTAATAATTAATTATTATCACTTGTAACGTTTGATAGATACTACATCATGAAAAAAAAAAGATCGCCCAACGTGGGGCTCGAACCCACGACCCTGAGATTAAGAGTCTCATGCTCTACCGACTGAGCTAGCCGGGCGTGTATTTTATCCACTTGCCATTGTTCTTAAATCGAAACATTATTATTAATAATAGGAACATTGAAAATTTGCTTGGATTGTTTTCAACAATTTTACACGATCGTTTCGCTGGAACACGTATCTCTAGATCCGACGCGATGTTTTCTAAGCCGCGGCTGTTGCAGAAATTGAAGGAGTGAAGCGATAATTTAGTGCGCTGAGAAGTTCCTAGAGGGCGCAGAGCTTCGATAATTACAATATACCTATGTATGTATATATTCCTGTACAAGGTCAATGATAAAATTATTGAAAAAGAAACGTTATAAAAATTTCTTTTTAACACAATCCTTATGGAACTGTACTTGATACTGGGAAGTTAACCACTTCTTATTTAGTTACGAAAAATGACATTGTCATAAAGAATTAGGTGGTCACAGATTTTTTTACCTAGATTATGACGGCACGGAAAAAAGCTATGTCAACGATTAAATAAAACTAAAAATTAAGATCAAAGTATACAAACATAGCTTTCAATGCGTTTGGTAATATCTTCTACGCATGTCTGCTATGAGCGTCGATGTTGCTTGTTTTCTTTTGGTTTGTTCGCCGAACCTCCCAATATTTTCTTAAGAGTTAAAGAAAAATTGAAATGTTTTCACAATAAGGAAAAAATTTTTATTTTTTCCACATATTGGTAAATTTTGTTTCCATTTAAGAATTTTGAAGTACTTTAAAATATTAATCATTCAAATGAAATTGGTAAAATTGATAAAAAGTATAAAGCACCATGTACAGCCCCAACTAGATATGACACCAAACGCGGAAGCTACCTTATATTTTGGTATGATTATAATTTAACAGAACACAACACTTTTGCAACGCTTTCAAATACACTGACACGAACACGATTTGGCAATAACGACACGACAAGACAACTTGGAAAGATAACAAAAAGAATCACGCAAAGAACGACGCAATTACTGAACTCTCAGCTACCTTTGTTCGATAACACGGAAATAATACACAATGCGACACTTTTTCCACGCTAAATATAGAATATAATACGCTAAAACTGTAACAACTATTCTACTACTACGCTAATCCACACTGATTCACATTACAATCCACTCTACCGTTTAATCCACACTGTCTCTAATTCTGACTGCTTTGCCACTCGGATCCACTCTGAACTGATCAGTGACTTTCTTTCATTCGACAAAACCCAGGCCCAGGACCAAGTCACTCGCTTCCCTCGTTTTCTCTCTCTCCCACATGCAGCCTTAAAAGTAACAATAACCTCAAGCCTAAACGAAGCAAGCGATACATTCAGATACGTTGGTGCGCGACGTCGCCGTGCAGCGCCTGCAGGCCATCGACGCTTCAAGTGATCCTGCCATAAATTACCTAAACGTAAACGAAAGACTACGCGCTTATACATACATATACAATAAGAAGACTGTAGTCTACAGTCTGTAGGCCTCTCGCATTCTTACATTATAATCCATAGACTTGAACACAGGTTTTGAGCTAATACATGCCGATGCAACAATGCAGGTTTTTAAAGCAATTTTTGTACTTTACGAACCTTTTTATCGAAGGACCAGCTGAGAGGCGTAAGCTCACTAAGTGCCTTTAAGCTACGATCAATTTTTAATGGTAAGCGAAGATGCTTTTACATGGTCTCGTAAGCAGAGTTGGGCAAAATTTTATTCCAATAATACGCAGTGAAAAGCAGCAGTATCTAAGGGTATCATTCTCAGCTTTAAACAGTCAATGAGATTAAATAATTGTTCGACAAAGGTCGATTCATTCATAAAGAAGTATTATTTTATTACAAAAATTGAAATTTTCACGTTTAAACAATTCAAAATGACGAAATACTTTTTTTTATCTTTTATTTGAAACTTTTTATCTAGATAATGAGTTTGCCCATCTCTGCTCGTAAGGAACAACGAAAGCTTAGATTTAGTATAGAGAGTGCTCGAAGTATAGATCGAAGTCTGGTAAACATGTGGGCGTTCAAACGTTGTGTCGTGTGCTTTTCCAGATGCAACGGATCGAGTTGGAAATTTTGCACGCTCGAGTGTACACACAGGTATGTATTTATATACCTGCGATTTTCGGGCAACGTTCATTCGGAAAGTATCTGTACGACCGTGTAGACGCGTAAATGTATCGTCACCTCAGAAGAAAGCTTAATATCCGTAACGTGTTAAATTATATCTGCAAGGTGAAAGTGATTTTAGTTCTGCGAGCCGATATAAAACGTATATGTGGACCCCAGGGTCAGTGACGCGAATGGGAATCTATTAGACATGCGGATTTTCTGTTGAATTCACCTGGGATTATAAGATCCAAGCACGACCATCGTGGTGTGCGCACAGTTCTGATTTATTGACGACAAAATTAATATTGGACAGTTGTTTCAAAGGGTAGAACAGTGGTGGCGCTCGTGTGGTCGTGTGATCGTGTTTGCAGTCGGGTCGATATTGAATGTGTTTGTGCATGTTGCGACACCAATGTTGTCCGATTGATCCTTTCGATTTTACGAGTAATCGTTTACGAATTGTTATATGTATTGAGGCGAGACATGTCGAACATGATAAGAAAATAGTGAAAACGACAAAGAAAATAGTCAAATGAATGACTGACGGAGTTTTTTTTAATACATATGTACGGTCGACAGCGTAGTTCCGTGACTGAACACACACCATTTCCAATGAATGGCATAGAACAGATGGTGATCTAATGCTACCTGTGGATTTCTTTGAAAAGGATATGCGTCCATCCACTTGTCTTTGTCACCCCCTCAACTCCTTGTTATACTTCTTCCATGTAAGTTATGATTCTACATATTTACCAGTTCTTATTTCATTGTCGAACGTTCCGTGTATATCAACCGAAAATATGTAAAAGCATAAGGCTGTGTCATTCCATTCTAACGATGATAAGCGTTCCCTTCGCGATAGTATGTACCATCTGTATACATACATAGTGGTCAATATCCTCACCTGTCACTCGGGAGACTGGGGTTCAATTTCCTGTCGAGAAGTTGAAATATTTTTTAAACTTTATGATGATCGTGAGATCCCTGAAGTGCATAACCTATAATTTTATCTGGCTTTCGAGCAATAGACTACGACTTTCTGGTTGCGTATAGCATTGTACACACACGTGAATATTACTTTTTGCAAATGTAGTTTATAACGCATGCTTTCTTTGAACGGTCGAATTTGATGAAAATAAAAAAAAACACCATCGACGAGGATGGGATTCGAACCCACGCGTGCAGAGCACATTGGATTAGCAGTCCAACGCCTTAACCACTCGGCCACCTCGTCTTCGGATGAGTTTCGATTCAAATATGTAGAACATATTGCGGTAAAAATTCATCGAGTAATTTGGTCTTCATAGATTGATTAAGAATGTCTTGCTGACGGATGATAAGTAATAGTATATTATATGTACATATACTTCAGATAAAAACGATAAGATATACGAATGAACGGAACCGCGATGAGATTTCTACGTGTAACAAGCAATAGCATACAACATACTAAAACGAAAGTATACAGTATATCTAACAGTAACTTTGAAACAAGGAATGACAATTATATCTGTAACACGTTTTTTTTGTTGTTTTATACGGGCGTTTATTTGTACTAACAATTGTGTATACCGTTGACGAATAGACGCAGACGCATACGTACATACATACGCATACAATACAAATTAAGGATGCTCCGTAAACGGGGTGTAGGGTCCGAAAAATCGAAAGGTCTTTATATAATACGTAACTTATTACATATAGTAATATAAAAGCCATATAAAAAAATATTAATATACATAACTTCGTAGATTGAGTCTTAAACAGTAAAGATTATCGATAAACGACAGTAACAACGGGAATTGGGAATATTTTCTCATATATGTACATTAAAAATGAAAAATATCGATTCGCAGTTTAGTATTTACATGCGCTTTAAAAATGCGCGGCATTGTATCGTGTCGCAGGGCACTACGTACTATATACCCCCTTAATCTAAAGAGGAAATAAAATCGTAACTTTGGACGAACCTTTCGTGGAAGCGGGAGATTTGTTCCATAACCGTGAGTAAAAAGAGAAATTAACACGTTGAATGCTGCGGGGGTCACCGCCCAGATAGCACATGACGTCTAATGACGCCTTGAAGACGGCTTAAAGGCGCCTTTAGACCCAAATATGTGACAACCGTCATCATCCGGTATTCAACATGTTAATATTGTACTTTTGTCGTGTTCCACAATTGGACCAGTGGCCTTAAAATTCTGTCGACTGTTCAATTTGTCGATTATAGTAAAGAAAAAGGGTGACGTTTCAAACAACGATACAGTCAGTTACTTTATTGGGTAAAAAAAATAGAAACATTCGGTTGTTCATTATTTGTTCTTATATGCGGACCGAAAACTTGATTTTGTTGGCTGATCGCCAGTTTCCATCCATCCGCATTGCGACCTGTTCGCTATGGTTGCGCATAAGTTCGCGCGCGACGTGTAGTTTCTTCGTCTCATCACCTGTAATGATCCTTTTTAAAAAATCGGCAAACAACATAGGCTGTGCCAACTTCGGACAACGATAACACGAGTACTAACGAATCAACAACAGGGAAAAGAAGGTTATTTGTTAGGTTATACTGCATTCAGTGCCGTTAACCGCATGTTTTTAAGACACTGGGTTTAATGCGTAATTCAAAAAGTTCGGTTACTTTTTGGACAGACCATTAAATTTGATCATACGCGTGTAAACGAACAAAACTGGAACTGTACAAGTAGTTTGTCTAGAATCTCAACTCGAGATCGAAACCAATCGATCCAAGATGAATCGGTTCAACGATCCCCCATCACTAAGAAGCAACGGGAGGGTACTTTCTCCGTAAGCGACGTGGACTCGTCCAAGGTGCCGAGATTCGCTCTCAAAAGTACGTCCGCGATTATTTTCTCAGCGATAATGCCCTGCCGGGGCATCGATTTCCTCAATTTGTTCGCCACGTAACGACCAAACGTGTCGAACTCGTCGTCGGTCACGCAGGCTGCGAACGGTCTCGAAGACGGAACATCGTGAGTCGATTCTTTCGTTGGAAAGCCTTCCTGTTGGTGTTTCTTTTTGAACGTGTCGACACCGGACACAGACGACGAAATTCGCCTCGCGTAGGATCCCTCGGTCTCCAAGATCACCGGTTGAAAGTTCGGGTCTGGGCTAGCTTCCGGGGAAGGTACCGGCGATGGTGGTTCGATCTTGTCTACGTCGGTTTGAATGAACTAAACAAGAAAGAAAAATAAATAGTTGAAAACCAAACAGAATGGCGCTGTTTTATTAAAGGGAACATGAAAGGAAGCAAAATTAAAGAGTGAGCGACGCGCGTTGACCGTTTGTCTCCAACGGAGCGTATCTCTTATCCACCGCAACACGCATCCCGTCTGGTCCCGTCTCGTCCCGCCACGTTTCACCACGTTTGCGTTGGATCACGTCGCACACCACACACCACATGTATGTATCTTCCTTCAGACTGAAATATAGCGCCGAGAGAAGTCGAACATCGTCGCGCATCGTTCCGTTTGAGTTGCGCTCGCAAACGAATCGACGCCACGACGAAAGCATTTTCGCTCGGTTTCCGATTGAAACGTAATTTCCTGCAAACGTAGAGAAGCACGACGAGACCAGGTTTCGGATCGATAAAGGTCTACGAAGAGAGAGTCGGCGAGCGTGAGCGAGAGAGGAAACCGAACGCGCGGTGGAGGCGGCGGTAGTGGTAGTGGGAGAAAGAGAGAAGGGAGGAGATGGAAACGGGCTCGACCGTATATCGAAGATGCATAGTTGACGACGATTCGACCGATGCGCATCGGTTTGGCCGAGTGACCGTGTGCGATTCGGTATATGTTCCTCGATCGGTGACAAACTTTGGGGGGAAAAAAGAATCGTACCATCTGCTCGTGATAGTTCTCCACCGGGATCGGTGGATTCTTGACGAGTTCCTTCTCCTCCTCCATGGCAGTTGGCTCGTTTTGTTCGGCCACGAATTTTAATATGTCGTAGTACCACAACGACGATCTGTACCGTTGCCAAGGATTCTTTACCATTCTCTGGGAGCTTCGCACCTTTTTGTACTCGCGTCTGAAAGCGGTCCGGAGTGTGTTGATCTTCCGTATTACGGTCTCTTTGTCCGCGACCGGATTGACCTCGCGCAATTTCTGCACGAGGGCATCGTAGGCGCGGTTTCGCAGCAACCGGTCCTTGTAACCTTTGTACCTGACCTGCCACAAGCAGGGGAAGCTTCGGTAGAGTTGAATGAACTCCGTGAGGAAGTCGTGCGTGTACCCGACCAGGTCCGGATTCGACATTTCCGGTGTATAGCGGGTTGGGATTCACGGCCGATGAAACGGATCTTGCCGGCACGGGAATGTTCGAAACGACGGACCGCAGTTACAAAACTATGGCGAAGCGTGAATGACCACGCTCGACGACCGACTGAGGAGCCACGAGTCGCGCAACCCGCTTGCTCGAACAGCGATCGTCGTCGGTCGCCAGACGCCGGTCGTGTACATACACGCGTGCCTTTGAGAGCGCGTAGCTACACGTTTGTTCAAACCACCACGTTGCCAGATCTCTCCAATGCCACACGATGTTTGTCCGTGATTGCGCAGCCAACGCTGCTACCGTGGTACCTCTCATGGCCGCCAGTTGAATACCGTTCCTTGTTGCGCGCGACAACCGTGCACCGCGATCGTTCTCCAAGCCGTACAACCTATCTGTAGAGACGGGTAAATTCCATGGGCGTAGCCAGGAGGAAAGAAAGTGGCTTTTGCACTATTCTAGAAGAAAAAAAATTGGATTTTGCCCCCCCCCCCTCCTTCTTTCCGGAGGGAAAAATTGCATTGCCCTCCCCCCTGTATGCCCCGTTCGCTCTCTTTGTCACCGACGAATTTGATTGGAGGGCTTTTCGTGAGCTCCCAAGGATACATATATGTATACGTATCTTGCAAAATGCTTTGTCCCGTCGCGACCGACGAAGCGAATGTCATTCCGACAGGTTTGCGCAAACCAGTCGTCTCGACTCTCGGCAGATCCGTTGGCGGGTCTACGATTCTATGTACCCGGCCATCTAATCGCTCGAGCTCGTTCCACCGACGGCAAATCGATCGAGACAACAGCCGTGTCTACATTTAAGCGCCATCGGCTTGCCACTCTCCGGTTCGAGACGGCCTTGCATCGACATAAACCGGAGTTAAACTCCAGTTTATCCAACGTACAATTCCGTCCGCGTAGTTTACGGCTGTTGATGATACGCATTCTGACCGTATATGAGCACACAACATGGAAGCTCGATGACGTTCCGTTCAATTGGAAATGCTTCTCCCTTCCATCACGTCATGCGCCCGAGTTTGCGCAAACGCCACGCGTTGTTACGTGCTAGGATTCCAGAAACGAACATGTATTCTTTCAACCGCGCGAACACGTTTATATGCCTGAGAAAAGATACATATGACTGGACTCCAGAACGTATTAAGTCAGACTTTTCAAACTTTAAAGGGGAGCAGGATACATTAACCGTATAGTTTTGGAACCGTTCCGTATGAATTTAACGAGAAACAATCGGTATCTTCGAACTATTGAATGGGCTTAAAACAAGTTCTGGATGTGTAGAAATGGTGAACATTGCATTAAGTCCCCTACGTGATGATATTACACTGTTTTGACTCGTAACAAGACATGGACTTGATATCATTTTTGCACTATTATATTAAAAACTAACCAAATTAGAGTAAAATAATTATTACCATCGGAAAGAATGGAAAATTCGGTACAGGAGACATGTAAAATGTCATTTACGGGAAAAAGTGAGGTAGACGATAGGCCTCCTACCACTTGGTTTCGGAAGTTGCTGAAATTTATGTGAAATTAACATTCATTTTAACATTTATTTCCTATACAATTAAATTCCTTCGCTAGAATGGACATTACTGTATCCCTCCATACAATCGTATTCGCGTAGTTACGGTTGCGTCGACGACAAGAAACCTGAGACTGGTCTCATCCATTTCGCTCGAACGACGAGCAACGAGTTGCACACGAGATTGTTTCACTTGTTAAATTGCTCCGAAAAAGATGCCTCTTCTTTTTTCCCTCGTTGTTACGCCCCACCGAACAAATTTTAGTCACAAAGCGGCGAATGGTCGCCGTTCGAGAACAAACTCGTTGACGGAAGTATCGACTCGCACAGTTCGGTGAATACAATCGGGTTTCGTGCACAAGGAGTTGCACGCGATTTTACGAAAGAAGCCCATTTCTCCTGCAATTTTGCCGGGAGCAAAACGTTTGAAAGTTAACTTACTTTGCTCCGCCGCTCGAAGACATCTCCCCTTTCGTGTCCTTTCGAAAAAGGTGTCCTCGTCAAGAAGAATTTCTATCACTTACACTCTATCGAACTTCTATCACTTACATTCGCTTTCACGCCTCCAGTCTCCGCTGTAGAGCAACTCGTTCGTCAGTGGCAGTCGTGTGGATTCCAGACGACGGTGCACGAAACTTGTCCGCCGCGATCTTGAATCCGTGAATTCGTATTGGAACGAATCGAACCGAGGTTCGGGAGAACGTTGCGTCGACGTGATACGTTGGAGCTTCTAGTCGCGAAAAAAGAAGAACAGAGGAAACAATGACTAATGTTGACAATGACAATGAGAATAAGACGAAGAGGAAACAATGTGTTTATGGGAACGGACGCAGTGGTGGAAAGGAATACCACCAAGGGATCGGGGCGAAGGAGAGAAAAGAGTAGGACGATGCTAATCCTCTTTGTATGGAAAAACCAAGTGCATAGTCTGTTGAACGAGCTACGAAGCAGACTTTGAAATAAGCTATTCAACCGGTGCAATATACCGTGCAGCTATAGAGCATCCCGTCTAGACGTCGCGGCTTTTCTATGCGAGGGAAAAGTTACCTCGTTATTTCCCGAATTCCCATGGAAGGCGCAAGCTCGACAGAAAGAAAAAGGAAACCCCGAGACGATGGCGTTCTCCGTTTCTTGAGAATGCGCCAAGTAATCGTTCGATAGATTCCAATCGGCCGATCAAACACGATCGTTGTTCCCACGCGATGATGTATACAGTAAATCCCCGATGTATGTTCGAAGGTTCCTTGGCACTGAACATTAAATATTTCATAAACCGATGGCTAGACTACGGGTTTTATGCATTTGTAGCCTACAGTCTGCAAAATAAATAAAAAACAAAGCTTTGAACAAGCTTTTTAAACCGTTAAGCGCAGCGGACCCTCTTCGATCGTACATAGTGCCGTTGCCCCCGTGAAAATCTATACTGTACCTAATAACCCGGTTTAATTAAATTCTAGGCGGACCGTCTGTCGTTTGTACGATATCCAATAACCGCGACGCGCGAGCGGTTGATAAACACCGAGGAAACTGGTGCAAACTCCGTTTGAACGACTTTATCTCGCCGTGAAACGTACAATACTGGTCTATAGAGTATATGTAGTACCGGAATACACTTCAGTGGTTGCGAAACATCGGTTGAATATGCATCCTGACAGGGCCTTTCTATTGTCTCGACGGCAGACGACGTACCCTCGCGACGCACGAGAATTTATCCAGTCGTGCACTACACGACACTTTCTACAACCAATCCAGTTGACAGACTTTCAATTACACGAGTACATAAATGTTCTGCTCCGAGGGAACTATTAAATCCGCTACGGAAAAAGATGTTCATAGAAGAATCGTTGTAATCCACAACCATAAGTTATTGAAAAAATACCATCGTTTATTTCCTATTAATAAAATTATAATTCTTACAATCCTTAGAAGATAAATTAAATTAACCAAAGAAGGCATCGTGACCGGAGCCCTCTGACGCGCAATTGTGGAGTAACGTTGCTGGATTGGAGGCGTCATCGATACCACCTTGTTCTCTACCGTCAACACCGCCGACGGATTCACCGGCAATCCCTCCTCCACCTGGTCCAGGACCGGGACCAACTCCAGCACCGGTTGTTCCCGGTCCGTTTCCGGTTCTCAAAGGTTTCACATCCTGCGAACTCTCGTACATTCGATTCTGTTGATTCGGGTGGTGATGCGGCTGATTCTGCGAATTGATCTCATTGTAGACGAGCTCTTGGATCTTCAACCTAACGAACATCTGTCGATCGAGCGGCAAACTCTTAAGGGGATTTCTGACGCTCATGAGAAAGTGATAGGTGTCGTCTTCGTCGTCCTGGGACACGCTCAATCTTTTTTGAAGGGATTCGAATCGTTTACGGTCGATTTCCGAATAATCGTTCTCCATCGCGTCTATCAGGGTCCTCTTCCGGCCGATTTTGTTCATTTTAGGCGGTGGCATAACGTGATGCAAAGCGTCGTCGTTGGAGAGCACCGAGTGACAGGAATCGCCGTCCATGTCGTCGAACTGAGTTTCCTCGTGACCTTCGAGAATGTCGATCTGCGGCTCGATTTGCGTACCCTCCGGCGAGGATCGAAGCGCCACCGTACAATTTTGTGAAAGGGTACAACCGATCACCCGGGAATTCATTTGATCTCGCAGGAAGAACAGACTCTTGAACCATACCCACTTGGAGTCGTGCTCGTTCGCGCCGCCGTCACATTTCCCTCGATAAGTTTTCTTCAGTTCGTTGCGGAAATTGTCTCGCAAGTGTTTCCATTTCGATTTTGCGACGTCCGCTGTAAACGAATAATTTATCGTTAATTTTTTAAAAGAATTACGACGGTCAATAGGCAGCGTGAATCGTCTAATTTAACACATTCGCATCCGGCGAAACACTTAGTTGAATACCACGTACAATTTTCAAAAGTCTATTCTGCCATTTGAAAGTATAACGGTTTACAATTCGCGCTTTTAAAACAGTGAACAACTTTAGCTAGGTATTGTACCTATAAACAGAATATTTAACCTAACAAAAATTAAAAATTAAAATTAATGATCATCTTGCTAAAGAGACACGGGTGCTGGATGCTACAGATTTTGAAATCACGTAGAACTACGTTACTGGTACTCAGCGTTAAAGATTTTAAAATGACGTAGGACTACGTTGCCGATGACGAATGTGTTAGTTAGGTATACCAGCTATTGGAAAAGTAAAGCTTCCAGACATAATTTGCATAATCCGTTCTAAAAGGAGCTCCAAGCTCGTCCTCCTATCTATCGATTGTATCCTCCGACCTATCAATTGCTGTGCTTGCACGAACAGTGTATAATACAGGAATTGGATTCGGTGACGATGGGCACGCATGCGCGTTCCATCGATACCGATCGCTTACGGCCGGGATGAACAGCATTTTTCTCGGTTCGATAAGTAATTAACAATCAGTAATTTATCTCGCGATAAAAGAATCGCCGTTCAAGTACCAAGTTTGACAAGGAGCGACCTCGCACGGAATGTCACTCAACCGAGATAATAATTGCAACCGTGCTGCTGTCGATATTCCAGCAGCCTTTTCTTTATCGGGAATAATGCATATGTACGTATGTAGGTACCCTGATAAACAGTTGTTTGCAAGTTTCAAACAAACTGCCAGCAAAAAATGACAAAAGTTTTCTACAAAAACCACAGCCATCTGTTTTCGCATTTGGCTTGGATTTTGCAGACAACGCCTGCTGACAGAACGGTAAAACAAATTGGCAGTAAATCTTGCAACATAACCTGTGTCAAATTGGGGGGCAAAAACGGAACAGAGTCTGCGCGAACTAAATTGCTGCCTATGTTGCTGCCAATGTGCGCGCAAGTTTTTTATAAGCAAATCTTGCATCAAATTTGTATTTCATAACCTTATAACAAGCATTGGACAAAATTTAGTTTTGCAAGTTTGGCTGACAAAGTAGTGGACGAAATCGGCAATCGACGAGTCTCGAATCGACTCTAATCGACTTGATTCAATTGGACTTCACTCGATTCGGTCAAAAGGAGAAGCTCCGATCATCGCTAAGTATGTACATATGGATGTATGTATGTACTTCGAGTCGGCGGTCGATCGATCGAAGGCAGAAAATGAGGGACAGGCGTGTTCGGCGGATGTGTGTTCGTGCGTGTTCCCTGGAAGGAGGGGACGCGTAAAAAGAGAGAGGGAGGAAAAGTAACGAAGGAGAGGGCGAGGGAGTACGAATGAGGGATAGAGACGAGAGAGTGGTGACGCAGGCGCGCATAAACCAGACCGTTGGGAAAGAAGAGAGAAGAGGGACGAGAGAAGAGAGAGAAGAAATAGAAGCGAGAAGCGTGAAGCGAGAAGAGAGGGAATATAGCCGAGGCGTATACTCACTGGAGACCTCGCAAGCCCTCGCGATCTCCCGCCACATCTTCAGGATGACGTCGCGATTGTGGTAGTTGACGTTCTTTTGGTCCCAGATCGCGGGCCTGGCGTGCACCTCCGTGATCAGTCTCTGGAGATCCATCGTCATCGCGTTCCTACGGGCGCTCGCGTTGCATCTCCGGGACGATCGCTTGCTGGCGGCTCGACGGTTGAGAAGCGTGATGCCGGAGCTGATGGAGGAGGCAGCCGCGCGCGAGCCGCTTCCTCCTCTGGACACAATTCGTTGGGACTCGTTGGTGTTGTGCGGGGAGCGATTTTTCGACAGTTTGCTCGGTTCCTCGTTGGGAAACGATGACGACGACGATTCCTCTCCTGGTTGTTGTGGTAGTTGTTGTTGCTGGTGTTGATTTTGCTCGACCGCGAGAATCGCGTCGGTGGTTCCACCACCGGTGCTGGTGCCGCCGTTACCGTTGCCACCGACTCTACCTCCGTTGCCGCCGACGACGACGACAGGCTCGTCTTCGTCGTCGACGTTGCTATTTCGTCGTTGCTGCCGCCTCCTCTTCTTTCTCTTGCGCCTGGCGATACGAGTGTTGCCGGCCGAGGAGGAGCTCGCGAAGCCGAGCCGAGCGGAGGATCGCAGGCGAGACGAATCCAGGGCTTTTTCCTCCTCGACTCGTGCACGCGTGCCGCCGTCCATACACGGCCGGTACACGCGCGCGTCCAGCCGGGGAAGACGCGCACCCGCCTTCTAAACGATCAGCTCGCGGCTCTACGCTCCGACGTTCTCGCTCGTTCCTTTCTCTCGTCCCCGTCACGTCGTTACCGAAAAACGACACCGAGTTGATTATATATTTACTAAGTCGACACCTCCGCACCTTCCCGGCCGCCTGACTTCCTCGCTAGGCTAACGCTACCGTCGCCGAGCCCAAATCCCTGCCTTCCGTCGCTTTTGCCCACGGTTTCAGCTTCGGCTTCGGCCTCGCTCGAGCTTGCGCCTCGGCTCCGCTCGGTTCCGCTCGGCCCGACTCGGCGTCGCGTCGCCTCGCGCGCCACCGCTCGTCACCGCTCGTCACCGCTTGCGATCCAAGACTGGATTCTCCACGCGATCTACGCTGATCCGAAACCGAGATGCCGTTGCGAGACGAGCCTAAAGTAATCACAGTTTCTTAGTTTTTTTTCTTTCTCTGTCCGTTAACTATCGTATTATCCCTCCGCTTCTTTTGGTTTTCGATTCCAGTTTTTCGTACAACGCGATTCAGCCCCCCCAACGGAAACCTACCTGATTTCCCCTGCCCTATTACTCTGCCCTACTACTCTGCCCTACCCTGTCCTACCCTACCCTACTCTCTACCCTCTTTGCTTATGCCTCCTTGTTTCACCCACCGAATCAAATTATCCAACATTTTCCTCCTTTTTCTCCCTTACCGCGCGATCCGATACATGCTTCTGTCAATCCGACGTTTCAATGGCAGTAGAATACCCATGTATAGTTGTCGCGGACGACGGAGGGAATACTAGGTATTAACCTCTGCAAGCGGTACAGTTATAATTTTACTCTGGTTAGCTTGCTTCTGCTGGATCAATGCGAGAACGCAGCGCTGTTTTGACAGTTGCACACTTGCAAGTGTGCCTCGCTGGACAGGCGTATGTATAACTCGACCTTTTTCGGATCCCATCGCGTCGCCTCGCTCGGCTTCGCTCGACTTCACTCGTCCCGGCTCAGCTCAGCTTTTCACGATTCGATTTCGTCGGAAAGCAACCACCTGCGCGCAGCTGGAATAAACGCGTCTTCTACAAACTCCAAGCGTCATTTCGCGAACGGTAAACGCGAAATACCCACGAATATGAACAAACATTCTATTGTAATAATCCCGGTTTTTGTATTTCCTTTTGCAGAATCAGACCTTTCGCGTTACCTTCTATCTACTCAGTCAGCCAAACCTGCAAAGCTAAATTTAGTTCAATGCCTATTATAAAGTTATGGCTAGAAGTTTGATGCAAGATTTGCTATAAACCACTTGCGCGCACACTGGCAACAAAATTGGCTTGCGCAGACTCTGTTCCGTTTTTGCCCCCAATTTGACACAGGTTATGTTGCAAGGCTTGCTGCCAATTTGCTTTACCACATTTGTCAGCTGGCGTTGCCTGCAAAACCCAAGCCAAATGCGGAAAAAAATGGCTATGGTTTTTTTAATATAATTTCAAAGGATACTCTGCCGGACAACACGCATCACCGCAGGACGATCGTCGAAAAGTGCGTTTATTGACGGGGGTTAGAGTACGATTTTACGTCCTTGGCGTGAATGGCCATTAAACAATAAATTTTATCCGACGTTATCGATAACAATATCGTTCTTAGTTTTTCAGCGTCGAATGGTTGTAACTATCTCCTTCTTTTTCCGCATGGACTAGTATATCTCGAGTTAATTATTATTCTATGTACATATCTTGTTACGAGGAATCAACGTTGTAAGTGGTACGACCGGGTGCCCACGGAACCTGTCGGTGTAAGGTAGCGGCGATCGATAACGGAGTGCGACTATAGTTCACCTTCGTGCGGAAGCGGACAATACATAACAGTTTGCTCGCGTGTCGAGCTTTAAACAAACATTCAACCAAGTACGGTGACGCATGACGGATCGTCGTATTCATCGCGTGCGTTGCCGCAGAAATTTAACTTGTATTATTTCTAATGCACCTCCTTCCACCCAATTATTAATTAATTAAGTAAAAATAATTGCGTTACTTGATGGAATGTTCACTCCAGTGCGCGAAACGCAACATGTAAAGGTGCGTCTCCATTATGCCAAACGACAAAACCGAACATATGGGGTTATGTCATCGGCACATGCCAACAAGCCGCGCGGCATAATGGGGACGCAGCTTAATGCCACGAATGTAATGGGTGGAATGCGTTTGTTTTCGATAATTGCGTTACGGTATCATCGAACGGAACATCCCACATGTAAAGGGGGATGTTTGCTGGATCTGCTCGCACGGTCTTTCAGACAGACTCTATCCGAGAGTGTTGCTGTATTCTAAAGATTAACTAGAGCGTTACGTATTCATTCCAATTTAAGTTTCGTAGCCGGCCGGAAATTTCGGACATAATGGAGACCGAGGTTGAAAGTCATAGGGGTGGTAACAAGGTTTATAACTTTGTAAATAAAAGAGAAAGCGCTGTGATAACAAACTAGGATGGATGCTGGGCCAAAACTGTTGCGCCTGGCGCTATAATAGTCGCGACTCATGCTCCTAAATTGACGGGTATTGTGAGGTAACTGCGCAACACGCGACTAAATATTTCTCGATGTTAATTTTTTGGTCTGATTCGTAAATTTGTCCGCTTTATTAGCAATTATTCCTTTTTGTGATCTTAAAAATCAGTCGGTGAAAAAATGCTTCACACCTAGAGCAATAGACGAAGTCACGGGACGATGTTGAAATTCAAACACATGTCAAAGTGATAGATAACAATTCTTTATTGTTAAATTGAACGTCTATGTTTCCCGATGCATACATTCTAGATAGTCAATCGACAGGAATAAAAAAAACACGTTCAAGGAAATGTTAGACGAGAAGGAACTCGATCACAGTCGGTATGTCCTCCAGATTTTCATTGCTGTACTCTGCCATTGGACGATCCGGCCGTGGAATCTTATCGTTGATACGATTCACGAGCGATTGGAAGATAGGTAAACATTGTTGTTCGATCATGTTTATCACGTCGTTTCTGAAACTCTTCACAACACTTTTGAGCACTTGATTTAAAATAGGATCAATCACGTTGCCCTCCAGTTTCACTGTCATTTTTCTGGAACGTAATAAATCAATATTAATCGACAATAAGACCGACGGATGTACACGTATGCCTCATAAATCGAACAATGATTCTTACTCAACGCCGGTAACTCTTAGTGAATCCACAACAAGTTTATAATTCTGCGTGTCCAGCGACAATACAACACGGATCTTCATGTTCTGGAAGCGACCGCGGAACTCACCCTTCCGCGATATCAACGAATATTTCAATAGATAATGGTAGTTCATCTAAAAGATCCGCAATAAAAAGCTTTTAGTTCGTATCGTTTTTCGTTACACCGACACGATATGTTTCGTGAGCGTAGCCTCTTACATCCAGAACTTCGAGATTCAGCATCGCATCCACAGTCAGGCGTCTATCTCCGTAGGATAGAATGGCATTACCGGCGCGCTTTATAACGGACAGCCCTTGCAACCAGCCGTTCGTAAGCTGAAAAACTCCATCGTGGCTGATTATTCCTTTCTGTGCAAACAAAAACACGAAAACATTGCGTGACTCCGACTTACGTTAGTCCACGACTGTCATCCAACTATAGACTACAGATCGTTTCTCCCTAACAGTCATTCGTCGTTTTTCTCCGTTTTCATGACGGACTCTGTATCTGCGCAGATCCCATATTATCATCACCCTCGCCATAAACAATAATAATAAAAATGTTTTTTTTTTTAATTTTTAAGAAAAATTTTATTTTTTGTAACTAAATAAAATATGATTAACTTCTCAGTATCAGCAACAGTTCCATAAGGCTCGTGTTAAAAAGAAATTTTTATAACGTTTCTTTTTCAATAATTTTATCGTTGACCTTGCAATTGTTTGGTAGCAATCGAAAGTGGAAGCTTTTAGGAATGTTCTGCCCAATTTTGAACTAAATTTATAATTATTAACAATTTGTGGGAGCCACCTTAAATACAGATCGGTAGTAAGTGGATGTAAATTTGATAATAATTGATTGCTCAGTTGGAACAACTCGATCGTTACCCGATAGAAGCGTCGAATGAAAGTTCGCGAGAAACCATATATGAAAGAGATACCAGATTATGAGAGAAATCATCCATTTTCAAAGGATCCAATCCCTGTTTCAAAATAAGATCCTGTAACGTGGGCAATATCGAGTCGAGGAGTTCGTCGATGTTCACCGATAACCTGTCATCACCATCGTTATTGGCTCTGGAACGCAAATGAGAAAATAAACACAATTCTACTCAATATTACAGTAATGTCTCGATGAGTGCGACGTGCACTTCGAAGCATTCGAAACGGGGACAGTTCTACAACTTAATGTTTTTACAAGAACACAATATCGTGTCCATCGACTTTAACTACAGGACCGTTAGTGTTTCGTCGAAGAAGTCTCTTTCGCGGCAATATGGATATGCAAAACTTACTCGATATTGGCGGGAAGGGCGAAACTCGCGTCGAGAAGAACCGACGCGACTAGCAGAAATATCAGTCGCATTTGAGCGGCCATGATGTGCGCCGTTGAACAGATGAAACGAGTGATAAATTGCAAACGATCTGACTGCCATTCGCCCGTATTCTCTATTCTTATAGACTCGTTAGTCAATTATCATTGTACGTCTTATCGGATTCTCGATTGAAGGTCGTATTATCGTGTTTATTTGTCGCAAAACCTGTCGTACATAACAATACAAAAATTAAAGGACGATACGCTTCCTGATACGGACTTTTTTGCCAACGAAGATAGACCGAGATTACAGACGATACATCGATTAAATGTTTATCCGCAGCAGGTGTTCTTTTCTGGAACGAATCACGAGGCGATAAACAACTTGAGGGTGTCCCACAGAGGAAGGTCCACCGTGATTTCTTCGAGATATTCTCGCAGCAGCGCTGTCATACGGTTCTCGATTTCCTCTGTCAACGCTCTATTCGCCAACGAGATTCCAACGTTCGTGAGGGGCGTGAATAATCTCTCCGTTAAAGTGCTTCCACGTATAAAAATCGCAAGGGAGCTGCGAAAATGAAAATTCGTGTCGGGGTTAATGGACTTGAATTTTGAAAAAACGACGGACGTTATTTGACCATTTCAAAAAACCGAACGAATCTCGTACTGGATGCGATGCAGTTTAAGCTTCTTCAGAACAAACGTGCAATCAATCGTATCGATGTCGATTCGGACGTTAACCAATATCGAGTTTGCTTCCGCGAGTATCGTTCCGTATTGCCGGAGAAACAACACTTTTACAAAGTAGTCGTAGGACATCTGGAAAAGATTTAAAGCGATAAACACATGCGCTTATCGTGTCGAGTCTAGAAATTGTAAATCTACGATTTTATCAATTACTGGTAATTTGGTAAGATTTCCGAAACCGGTAAAAACGTGGGGGATTACTATAAAATTTTTAAAAATCGAAAGTATTTTTCGCGATTTACCGGTAAGTCGGTTGAGCAATATTATAATCCCTAATCGAATCTCGTTCGATCTGAACAAGACGAACAAGCCATTCGATCTTTAATTACCAGCATACTGTCCATTTCAAGGCTCGCATCGATACTCAAAGTGTTATCTCTGAATGTTCCAATAGCTGTGTCGACGCGTTCCAAATCAGACAGATGATGTAACAGTCCTGAAGAAAAAGAGTACGTTAGCACACCGTACGCCACAGGCAGGCTCGCAAACCGCTGAAACAAAACAAATGAAAACATTTGTGACTCGTATTTTTATTCATGCGTATTCTCGATTCTAGCGATTAGGCCTAAAATAGCCGTAAAATGGACGTCTTTAAGGCATCATGTGCTATCAGGGTCGTCACGCTGCGTCATGTCAATTCGTCTGCCGTTCGGTCATTCAACCCTGGAACTCAGGGACGACTGCCTCACCAGAACGATCCGATCGCGTTCGATTCCCTTCGATTCTTTCTGACCTTGAGCGAAACGCGCGCTTCGTGCTGCCTGTTTTCGAATTCACTAGGTCAAATCAAAACTAGGTCGAAGAAGTAACCGAGATCCAACATTATCCTTTCCTCGATACATGGTCAAATCCCGGAGAGGCACTGTACCGAGATATTTTTGGAAAAATACCGAATCGAGCGACAATATCGGAAACATCGTTATCGCCGTCGACACGGTTCGTTCGACCGTGAACCTAGAGCAAAGATTCTCGTGGAATCCGGTTCAACGACCGTGATTTCATGATCACCGATTCGCTGTCGCTTTCGTTCGAGGTCGAACGCGCGCTATGTGTCTTCACTTTCTTCGATCGGAAGGTAAGTACGTTCGCTTTCGCGCCGCAGCCTAATGACCGCGATCGTCTTCCCTTGACTCGAAGGTATCGTCAAAGAAGCTTTATAAGCAATCTTTTCACGATCGCATTGAATACAGTGATACCTCAATGAATGCGAAACGAGCAACGGCGTTATTCCCACCACTAGAGGAGTAACCCTCTGGAATCAATTAAAACAGAGTAAACAGAAGCCAAGCAGAGGCTCAGCTTCGGGTAAAAAATAAATTTATAAGGTCCTGAAAACTTTTCTGCCTTGCCATAAATGAGACGGTGCCTTGCAATAACCTAGAGCCGACTCGAAAAAGGTTGCACTCATCGAGACGTTACTGTATGTTAAATTTCATGGTACGCAAAGAACTGCCTAACGTAAAATACACTCACGATCGAATAGTTCTGACGAACGTCCGATATTTCCAATGGATCCAGCTCGTACGCAACAATAAGTTTCGACACAAGAGGAAGAAACGTGTTGATTAACTCTGTTAGATCGGTTTGAAGCTCCTCTTCCTCGTCTTCGAATCTGTGTTCCTCGTAGATCGATTCTGCTTGCTCGAAATATTTTGCCACGTACTTTGTACTGTGCTGGCTCGAAACTATAAAAACAGTAGCGACGACACAACAAATGAACATCGCGTCGATCAATGAAAATAATTTCCCTCCCGATGGAGCGCGTCTCGTCATCATTAGAGACGAAAACGGATGCTTTTTAGTGTGCAGCTAACGGTGATATTCCTTTCCTATTCGCGACCGTTTTCAAAGAAACGCTTTTCGCTGACCAAGTCGTCATTTAGTTGAACTCGTTTTAAGCCTGCAATTAACACTCTTATCCGAGAAACCTGGCGGTTTCAAGGAATCGTTATCTAGGAAAACAAGTATATTCGAATGTATGGATGACCGTTAAAAAAACCGACTTTCGGTCGACTTTATCGACAGGGACCAACGCCGTTTATCGCGTGGTGCCCCCACTGGGACGAATTGATAAGTACCACGCGAGCCTAAGTTCTACCACAGACGAGATATAAGAATAGACCTAATATGCAATGTAATTTTCTGTCCCATGCTTCGAGAGCGTCAGAAACCTCCTTACCATTTCAGTGTCAATACCCGATGTTACCGATAAAGCATGAATTTGAGTATTATTAGCACAAATGAAGTGTTATATATTCCATTCATATTGCGTGTATCTATATGATTTGACGGGAATGAAAATATCCGATGCTTCAGTTTAAGGTTAAGGGATAAATATGACAGTCATGAAACATGAAACGGAAAATTATATATTTTTTCACTTAACTACAAGACAATTTATTCTAAATGCATCGTTAATAGACATTTTATTAATGTTACTTTTTACATGTTCTTGTTTTATTCAATTTTATATCTTGCCTTAGATTTGTATATTTATAACAGATAAATTCCGAATAGATGTAGTTTCATAAATAGTTTATCAAATCTACCTTTTGGCCGGCGGCTTACAATTTCCCTTGCGGGAATGTCGTACCGTAATGAGCCATCTCGCAGCTTCCGGGAATCGGGTGACGTCACGGCGTGCGAGCGAGAGCGGTAGAGCGAGCCGCGGTATCGGTGCTCTCCGTCGGTGTTGACGGGTGCCGAGGAATTTCGGTGGTCTATGGGAGGGAGGTGTGCGAGCGAGAGAGTACGGTAGAGCGTGCCGAGTATCGGTGCTCTCCGTCG
>NW_015373900.1:1108511-1192852 GCF_001272555.1 Dufourea novaeangliae | reverse complement strand
ACACTTTTTTAAGTGTTACAGTGATATTTCGTTGGCCTCCGTATTAGCGCATTGCGCCGAACGCGGATAGCATGATGTTGTAGTCGCAAGGGAGCAATTGATTCGAATAGACGTATTGTACCGTACCGCATCATATTGTATTTCAAACTTTTATATCACGTGGCGTGAGAGCGTGTGGTCACGGAGCCCCCGGTGGAGGCGCTATAGACCCTGCACGGTGGCCCCGGTGGCGGCGCCATTGTTTACGGGGGGCGAGAGCAGGGGTCACGGAGCCCCCGGTGCAGACGCTATAGACCTGCACGGAGGCCCCGGTAGAGGCGCCATTGATCACGTGGGGCGTGACCGTGGGGTCGCGGAGCCCCCGTGGAGGCGCCATAGACCCTGCGCGGTGAGAGCGTGGGGTCACGGAGCCCCGGTGGAGGCGCCATAGACCCTGCACGGAGGCCCCGGTGGAGGCGCCTTTGATCACGTGGGCTGAGAATGTGGGGTCACGGAGCCCCCGAAGCATGCTGAAGAGACCCCGTGTGTGTGAGATGTATGATGTACAATTAGAATTTCAACGATTTATAAATAAAAGTACACACGGCTGAACTCAACGATAAATTTATTAATAAAATTATTTACAAAACTTAGGATCGATAAATTAAACATCAAAACTGAACATCTGAAATAATCAATAAATTATTAACAAACTTCAATATTCAAAATTAACGCGCAAAACTACAATCAAGTCCCGACATACATATTTATTTATCGTGTATATCTTATATGACGGATATTGTTTGGAATTTATACATATGTTTATGTTTATATATTTTAAATTTTATATTAAATATTTAAATAAATAGATAAAGTATAGCATTGTATTTTATTGTCTCTCAACGCAGAAACAACTTGTGTGTTGGATAGAGATGGCGTGCAAAATCACTAACGGTGATTTATCACAGTGATCGCCGAATCACGATCACGGTCGTGATTTAACTTCATTCACAACCGTGATTGCGATTTTTCTATCTTGGGTGAATTTGCTCACTGCGATCGTAAGTCCTTGATCTTTAAACAGAAAAACGTATTCAATATGATTTTACGATAATTACATTACTATTCGTGTTTGTAAACATCAGTAGAAAAAACATGTAATTCTAAAAAAATGATTTGCTAGGTAACATGTAGATTATAATTTGTAATCATTAATTTATTCATTATTCTTCATTGTTTTTACTTATTCCTTCACTTTATACGATATAACCCTAATTTTTGTTTTGATGTCGTTAATGTGAAATATACAAATTATGTATCGCGTGTAAAGAACTGTTAGGTTTCTCCACCAATAAGAAACGATCACGGGAAATCACGAATCACTGTGAAAAATCATCGTGATTGGGAACGAACGTGATCGAATCACGAATGATTCACAAGTAGCAGTTCACGCCATCTCTAGTTACGAGAGTGTTACCGAACGACAGATTTATATACAACAAGGGGGTGGGGGCACGGGCAACCGATGAACCTACGAGATAAAATTACATTGTGTCGTCTCCATCTATGCTTTCATGTGTTTTTGTGTGTCGCAGGTGATACAACGCAATTCGCGCGTAAACAGGGTAGAGATATACGTACATACGTACGACGAACCGGTCATTGTTTACAGTTTAGAATAACAAACGTCGTGCTGTATCTTTAGCATGAAAAACAAATGTGGTAATCATGAAACGGATACTATCTTGGAGTAATTAATTATGGTGAATAAAGCAGCGTTTATCTTTCTTTTCTTTTTTATAACCGTTAGTTACGGGAATATTCTATACATCCATGTGTACACTTTGGAGCAAACTCGGCTTCCACTAAGGGAAAAAGTGACGCAGGAGAACGGCCTCCTACCACTTGATAAATTTATTTCAAGTACTGAAATAAATATTAAATTGAATGATAATTTGTCATAAATTTCAATAATTCCCAATACCAAGTGGTAGGAAGCCTTTTCCCTACGTCACTTTTTCCCCTAGCGGCAGTCGAGTTTGGTCGCGAGAATACATAACTTACAAATTTATATTATTGTTTGTTGGGAAATTTTTTTGTCCAGCTTTTCCCTCGATCGAGTCTCGATCGTTCAAACACGTTTTGCAATTCTAAACTTGATTTTCGACTATCCATCTCTATTTAGTCCAACGGGCCCTTTCGCATGAGGGATTGATATGTAGCAACAAAGAAAGCAGGAACGGAAGAAAGCATTGTAGAGAACAACGGAGATCCGTTTGGAAAGATAGGATTGCGTCCTGCATGCGACGCGATATCTTCGTATGTACATATTTCTATTCTTCTGTTGGTATATGAGAAGGTCGCAGCTGAACGAGCGACAATGTCGAGGTTAAGATACGCACCTTTCTTGATAGTCCCCTCAATACATATCTCTCGCCAGTTTTCCGTCTCCCTGCTATAATCAAGTCACCAGCTTATCTGCAAAACAATTTTGTTTTTCCCCATTCTGCGTTACTCTAATCATCCGAACTATTATACAATTCTCCAATCACGAAATTTAATTCGGTGGAAGAACAGATGATGTGACTCGACACGACGCAACATTTCGTATTATTACAGGCCCGTTGCGAAACTGGTTTGTTTTGTTCAAGAGCTCGCTTGAATTGGTCCAACTTCCCGGTCGAAAACGCTACGCGTGAATACGCTTGAAACGCAATCTAAGGAATGACAAACACAGTGTTTTCATGTGTCGTCGTTATTTACCTTGATCTTTAATTCAATCGTTACTATTATTATGTTAATATAGTCAAATGGTATAAACAGAAAATTCGTATACATATTTATTATCGGAAGAATATGTAGACGCAATCGTCACGGGCATTAAACAATCGGGCTATCACATCCTTCCGGTATAATCAAATGTGTATCTTGATCTAGATCACGTCATACAGAGATTCCATTAACTACTTTTCATCCTCGAAAGGATTCTCCTTGTATGAGATCCGTTTGAACAAACTGATACGAAAACATCGTTGCGCTCGATCCTCGACCGTCACTACAACTCCCTTTCGCTAAAATGTTTTTACTCCCGCAAGTTCCATAACATTGTGTTTCTAAATCAGAAAAAACAATAAATCGATTGCCTCGTCCCCCTGTGAAGACGAAACGGTCGGAGTAAAATTTTCATTTTTATTTTTTTTTTTTCGTCTTTTACACAGAGCGTGTTTATTATCGGTGGGAGACGGGCTCGCTTACTCGGTAGAACTCGATGGGCGATCTGGGTCAACGATCCGACGCGCTCTCCGTTTCCTGTCTTTCTCTGCTGAAAGCAGAAGGAGGCTTGGCCCCTGGTCCGAGGACCGACAACCAATCGGAACGCTTCTATCCACGAAAACATGGCTCGCGTGTTTTCTCCGTCTCGGTTTCGATCGTGCGAATGTCTTCTTTTCCCTCTACGCGCGTGGTACTTACTCACTACCGATAAACAATGCTATCGAAACTCGGGGGTACTCTCGACGTTGGCTCAGTTGGACTCGGTAACTCGGACGAAGCGGAACCACGGACGCGAGTTTCTATCGCTGCTTTAGCGCGGAATATCAAGAAAATTTCAAGACGAGACAAATTCGTCGCGCGAGGCACAATATTTTTTTTTTGCCGACGCTGTTCTCGCCAAGTTCTTAAAGTGAAGAAGCCCACCGTTGCGTGAACTGTTGTGCTTGGACTGTTATCATCGCGGAAGCCACGGAGTTGGAAGCAGAATTTTTAAGATCCGGTAAGCGGATTTGACGTCGACGCGACTCGAAATAACAATAATTATATACATAGTATTTAACGATAGAAAACAACGATGAGGAAACCAAGTCCACATTTGAAATAGCGTTCGTTCAGCAACGTTAGACCCGAAAGGATTTGGTAACCGCGTTCAAACTGGTCCAACCGGTCCAAACTACCGTGAATAATAACAAATGACGAGGATGTTGGTTACGCAGTTTTGTTCATCTTCGCACGTCTATTGTCATTGGTTTCGTAAAGTTCTGTTGAACATTCATTCTCAGTTCTTTTTATTTTTCCTCTTACAATTAGACACCGTCAATTAGAGCGTAGCTAGATTATTATGGGTAGATTGTGTGCGTTTTTTTCGACGCGTTCGTGTGACTACGAATCCGAAACGAGAAGAAGAAACGATCCACGAGATTCATCGAATTCAATGTCAGGTCCATGGTCGAGGAATTAATCTGGGTACCGGCCAACCGTTGAGAATCCGGATATTATGTCTGTTCCGCTGTGCATTAGTCACCGGCGCACGCGTATAGCTTTTGTTTGCTCGTTAAACGTCAGAGAAGTTTACCGATATAATATAGAACGACGAGTTGCTATTCCAAAATTGGATTCACGCGGACATCCGTGTTGTGGTCGTTCATCGATCGCGACTCGTCGACCGTGCAACCGTGTTTCCACGCGACAACCAATTTCAATCGCGACGAAGCAGATATTTGAATCGACAGTTGCAGCCTGCTCGATCGGAACGATTAACGGACGGATAAAGATGTTTGTCAATTTCCATAAGATCGGTTGCTCGATATCTTATCTGTAAACACGACGAGGTGCCGTGAGTCATCCTTTTGTTTACCGAAATACGTTTCGTTTCAGGTTACATGTATATACCGTATATGTATACATATACTCTTGAGTTTATACGTACAAGCATACACTATCGTTCATAAGTATTAGGACACCTGGCTTGTCTGAAGAAAATGGATGTTTCATAAATATGACACAGTCTGGGGCACTTTAACTATTTTATATTAGCGTAATTGTTAACGATCATCGAGCTTTGAGTTTCCCTAGACAATATTTACTTCCGACCTGCAACAATTCCGTAATGCTTTATCTACTTCATATACGATCAGTGTTCTAATACTTATGCACGGGAATGTATATGGGTCTTCTCGCTGGTAGATTCGCAGACGATTCTATTACATAGTTCGGTGATATATGCTATATGTACGGTTTCCAACAGGAAACGCATGCATCTTCGAATTCGTTACTTTCTCCTCCCGAATCGAAACGTTTCCACTTTAATCCTGCTGTAAAGCCTTGTCACGATTCCTTTAATGAAACGAATGTTTTCAACGATTCTCACACACGTTCTAACCTCCACGGTAGAGACCACGCGACGATTGTAAAGAAGCGCCCAGTTCCTTTGCTTTCGACCAGCTTGGACAAGCCTCCGTCCGGTGTTTAAAACGGGAAATTGAAGGAGATTCGAGGAAGTAAGAAACGATCGGTGTAACAGTCGATTCGGTAAACGCGTTTACGACCAATGAAGTATGCACTTGTACATACATACATATACTTTCTCCTACAGCGGCACGCTGACCTGCACCGCCTGTTTTACTTTTTTCGTTGTGCACATCGACACAGCCATTCCATCTGGTACGCGATTAAACAACAAACCGGTATTGCATAAGCACGTGTCGTAACGCGATGTAACGGAAATGAACGGGAATGGAGTGAGATAGCCGATTGTCAATCGAAATTACGCGGAAGAAATGAAGGACACCTGGTACAAAGATTTGGTAAAAGCACAAATGCTTTCGACGCCAACAATCCGATGCCATTTTCGCGTGGCATTTATGTCTTATTATAGCTTCCTCCTTCGATATTTCACGAACGATTAATTTTCATCCCGTGGACGGAAAATGTCACTAGTCATCGTTATTCGGCGCTGACAGTGAGTAACGCAACCACCGTTGCTATATAGATAACATGTAGTACATACTTGCAATACACTGAACACTGACGCAGTCATCGTTGCTGCATTCATGGATTCGTTGAATGAAAAGGAAACATTGTCCACGTATGGGGAAAATGAAGGACTATGGACTAACCTATAAATCGTAACGCGACAAAACATAGTATCTCCGTAAAAGCATTGTATTCGACCGGTACTGTACGATAAATTGCCTCATTCTTCGACTTGATCGTGATTACTTTCGATACGGTTTCGATTGCATAAGCGTGCCACCGGCCCAAGTCGTGGTGTGGAAAAGAGAGGGAAAAAGGTCGTGGCCGAAATGACGCGTAAATAAGATTTTACGGTTTGAAAGTCGCCCGCCAATGACGAAATTTCAGAAGGGAATCGATGCTACCGAGAGAGGGGAGATAAATTGCAAAGAATTCCGGTCCGGTGGATTTCGATGAATCTGTTCCGAAGACCAAAGATGAATTCGTCGAGTATGTATGTATGTATTTTGATTTTCGTTGGCTCGAGTCCCTTTCGCCTTGACAATTCGCCGAACGTCAAACGACTTGCCGTTGCCGTTCGAATGACTCGTTCACGTTGAAGCATTTTCTTATAAAAAATTTTCTTCGCGTTAATTATGCCCACTTTGTTCTCGACGTCCATCAGGAAAAGCGAAAGGAGTGAACATAATGAACGAAAAGGAACCACGGGAATATATTCGTAGCAATCTGAGGAAAATAGTGTTCCAACGATTGAATTTCTTGAAATTCGTCCAACCGTCGATTTCGCGCGTCTACCGAGTTTTTGTACGAACGGGCTGGCTGTCCAACTTACGCAAGATCGACTCCTCTCGTGTTAAGGCTTAGGGATCTCTGTCCGTATGTAGTACGTAGACTTCACAAGAACAGTCGAGCCAATGATGTACGCAGTGATACGGAATTTGAATGCTCTGTAAAAAAGAGTAACGAGTACTCAACGTTGTACGATTGGTATCACGCCGTTGTGTGAGATACGCGTTCATCCGTCGAACAAAGTGCAACATTCAAGATACCAGGCGTTGCGTCAACGAAGTTTTGTCAGTGTAACGGAGTTCAGCGATTAATTTTTCGAAAGTAACAATCACGTCGAAACGGAGTGGACACTCGCGTGGTGGTTACCTTTGATTCGTTCACATGAAACGACCGAGTATAGAACTTGCGTAACGATAAGTAGCGTTTTAATTTCTCGGTTGTACGATTTCACTGGCGTCGAATTCCGATGCATGACATTCGATGAAATTGGATTCGATTTGTATCGTTTTAATCGATGTTTCTTGGCGAAACTATCGAACCCAGTAGAACGAATATGACTGCTGTAGAAAAATTTTAAATCGAAAAATTTGATATCGCGTCGTCGATAGAGGCTCTCGAAACATCTGCTACGATGAACACTCGGCTGAACGAAAATACTTTTCTTTAACTGGTGCTTTTGTTTACGTTGCAGGTTCGGTGCGATTCAAAGAACGCGGTGAACGATAGATCCTCGTCACGTGGTCATAACGCGTCTTATTGAGCGACGCGCCATCGGCGCACGGATTGGACGGGACGGGCCACGTGACCTTTCGGAACGTCAACTGTGACTACCGTCTGCTGGTGCTCGGGCGGATTTCTCAGCAAACCTTCCACGAACAAAGGATAAACTTTTGCCTTGGTCGAAGTTGCGAATTTCCTCTTACTGAGGGATCGCTTAGTCTCCCCGACCTTCGATCAGTACATTTGTGATACAAGTTTCGGTGCAGTGAGTGTTCGCGATAAATCAAATTTCGCCGTTCAATCGAGATATTTACCCGGCGGCGACTACTTGACAGTTCCTCGATCGTCTTCGAGTCAGTGACACGGCTTCGTCGCAGAACCGTTGGATTTCGGTTTCAAAGTCCATCGCGGCCCTCGACCACGGTCCGTTCGAGGACGACGCGTTTTCGCGACCTTCGTATATGTCGTCGAGAAACAATGTGTACCGACATGGTTAAGTGAATCCTCGAACAGAATATAGAGTGGATCGTAGTCTTGTCTTTGCTATCAGTAAATTTCAAAGTCACGTCCGCGTTGGTCCGGTGTCGCGGCAATTTCGAAACAGCCCAAACGCGAGAGCGGTCATTGCCTTTTTGGCCTTTCGAGAGCGATTCGATTAAAAATTGATACGAAGATGTACAGCATGAACTACATCGGGAAATTTATCAGTAATTTCCGAGACTTCTACAATGAAATAAATGCGGCAACGCTTACCGGTGCCATCGACGTCGTCGTCGTTGAGCAACCGGACGGATCCTTCACTTGCTCGCCTTTTCACGTGCGTTTCGGGAAACTTGGTGTACTTCGTTCCAGGGAGAAAGTGGTGAGTGCCTTTTATTGAATAATCGACAGAAGGTTTCACAAATTGTAGGCAAATATTAATTCATGGAAATCTTTTTCATAGGTGGACATAGAGATAAACAGCGAACCAAGACAAATTCATATGAAACTAGGGGACTCTGGAGAAGCATTCTTTGTAGAAGAAGTTTGTTCCGATGGTTCTCCAACAGATACAGAAATTCCACCTCATTTGGCGTGCTCTCCCATTCCAGACGATGCATGCTTCCCACCATCCCGATTCAATGTTCTCTCCGATCTTCCTATGGAGCATAAGGAGAAGATTCTAGAAGAATCTGTTTTGTCCATAGAGAAAGAGAAGTGGGAACAAATGTCTGCTCTACCTCCGGATCAACGAGAAAGGTTTTTGATCGAACAATTTTCAGACCTTCCGGCAGAAAGCAGGGAAAAGTGGCTTGAGATCGCTTCTCTGACAGCTGAAGAAAGGGATGAAATGTTCAAAGAGAATTTTGGTAATATATCCACCTTGCAGAAACAGAAAATGATTCGCGAACAATATTCTGCTCTGAAAAGCGAGGACAAAGAAAGATTGTTCAAAGAAAATTTTCCTGAATTACCTGCCGAACAAAGACAGAAGTTCGAGATAGCACTGTTGAGCGATTGGAAAGAAAAAGAAGAGGAGAAGCGGGATTCCCTAAAGAACGAGGAAGAAATTTTTGACATGGATGGTATAAATGACGATGAAACGCGTCCAACCACTGCGTCAACTCCTAAATCGTTTGTAGCCGTAACCTCCTCCGATAGAATTCGTAAAATCAGCGTAGTAAAGAACGATTTCAGACCGATCATGGACGACCCGCAAAGTAGTTCGAAGGAGAAGTCCAGTGACGAGTCGAACACGTCGTTGAACAAGAAAATTGTTAAAGACGAGCCCGTAGAAGAGCATAAGAATAGCAATTCGACGAAACGAAAGCGAAAGAGGAAGAGCATTATGAAGAAGAAAGGATCACAGAGGAAGACCAGCAACGGCAGTAGTAGCCAGACGGAAATGAGCGAAAACGATGTCTGTGTACCGGACGAATCTCTCAGCGAATCTGTAAGTTGCCTCTACGTAAAAAAAACCTTCACATTTATACATTAGCGTTGCGTATTGATTCGTACATTGGATGAAAGATGTTGAAGGGGCCTAGTCCGGTTGCCGAAATAGAGAATATGAACGCCTCTGCCGAACCCGTCGTGTCCGTTCAAGAATCGTGCGAGAAACGACCCGAGACAGACTTCCATTTCTTCAGCGATACAGAAGTCACAAAGTAAGCCGTTGTGTCTATGTGCCTAAATTTGACGGGGCATGCAAATAAAAATTTCAAATGAGAATATACGAAAATAAATTATTACCGTGTTTTGTCGTCGTCGTGTTTCATAGGAATCAAGATTCTAGACCGTGTTCCCCAGTTCAGTCTGACACAGAGTTTGAAATGCGAAAAATCACGCAAGACAGCGCAGAAGGAGAAGAAGATAAAAGTCTTCAGCAGAGCTGGAAATGGGGCGAATTACCAACTTTACCCCCAGACACAGCTCATACGTCTCACAGGAATTCGTTGAATTCTTCGACCACTGTTAATCAACCGAACAACAGTTGGTAGCATTTTCAATATATCCATTCATACTGCTCGATCGTTCGTAAATATTTGTACTAATAATTTAACCGTTTTTTAATTTTAGCGGAAGCACATCGGTCGATGCTCAGTGGAATGTTCTCGTTTATGAAGAAGACTTCTCGTGTAAGACACAATCCAGAGTCCGGGGGAATTTACCTCAGCGACATAAATGCTGATGAACTGGATCCCGAAGTCGCAGCTCTTTACTTCCCTACTTCTCACAGAGGTCCGACCGCGGCGAAAGGTGCAAATAACTTGTAGCTGTAGCTTTATTTCCGTGTAAATTAGTATATACTTTTTACGAGAACCAAACTGATCATTCATATTACTTCACTTTCTTCAGTTTTTATTTAAAATGCCTGAAATACATCAAATGCTCGAGTCTTACCGTTTTTAACAATTTTCATAACCTATTTCGTTTGAATGTTCAAATTAAAACTACGCAAGATGCACCTAATATTAAAAAAGTGTCCGTTGAGACAGTAAAAGGTGTCAAGCATATAATTGTTTGTAGACGGGAAAATGGTGGACGAAGAAGATACCGAATCGGGCAATGGACCGAGTTTACCGCAAAGTCCAAACAGTGTTGTGGGAGCTATTGGAGGGCCAAAGTCTTTGGACAGTGACTTCGAAGAACCAAAACATACTATGTTTGACAACAACATGGACATTAGTCTATCTCTGTGCGGTGGTTTGGATTCGGAACACGGCCCGTCCAAGGAGGCTTTCCATCAAAATTTGCTTCAATTCGAGGACGTCTGTTCGGATCCCAAGTTGTACGAAAATCCGAATTTGGTTGTAAAAATCAGCGGAAAGTTTTATAATTGGCTTACTGCCTGTCCCATCGTGATAACTTACGCTGCTTTTCAACGGCACTTGCCGCAAAATACAATCGAGAATCTGTACGCTCAGTCTATGCCGTTGCCGATGCACGAAGAGAAAAAACAAGAGAACAATGGTAAACCTGAAACACGCAGCGGTTACAGTTCCTGGTTTTCGTGGCGACGTTCCACGCAGCCGTCTAAAAAGGCCCAGGACCTTAGTCAAAGTAAGCTGCCTTTTATTGTCGCATTGGAACGATCGTGCCGCGATATACATTTTCAATGTTACGTATGAAATGTTACAGCCGATGGAGGTGGAGTGAATCTACAGGCTTCGGAACAATCGGTTGGTGCAAAGGAAAACAATCTGATGGACGAAATGTCGAGCAGGGATGGAAAGATCGATCAAGGTGCCGAATCTATGCCTGTAGTCGAGACTGGAGAAGAATGTACCAAACCAACGAAAGATATGGTCAAGACCGAGAAGAACCGGGAAAGAGAAGGTGAAGGTTACAGCGGCAGCGAAGATTCCGATAGCAATCAAAACGAGTCACAGGGGGTTAAGATACCCAAGGAAAGAAGATCTTATTACGAGTCGACTGAAAAATACCGCAAAACACTGAGATTATCATCTGCGCAAATAGTACGTATTTTGACTTTTATCACAGACGAGATATAAGAATAGACCTGACATCTTACGGGACTTGGTGTCCCGCGCAAAATCACGCTGGTTTGAGCGCAGTCCACATAAAAGTTTCCGACTTCAGGAACTACGTTCGACACCGTGATGACGCACAGAACACACATACACACCACACCTGTGACCAGGGTCGTTCCTGAGTTGATGGCAAAGAATTGAAACAGAAAATTACATTGCATGTTAGATCTATTCTTGTATCTCGCCCGTGCTTTTATACAGTGTTGTATCGCATGCACGCCATCATTTAAAATGAACCTTCTCTTCTACAGGCGAGTCTTGACTTAAAACACGGGGCCAACGAAGTCGTTTTTAGCGTGACAACGGCTTACCAAGGCACGACCCGTTGCAAGTGTCACATTTATAAATGGAGATGGGACGATAAGATCGTGATCTCCGATATCGACGGAACTATTACGAAGTCTGACGTGTTGGGTCATATTTTGCCAATCGTTGGCAAAGACTGGGCCCAATCAGGGGTGGCTCAATTATTTACAAAAATTAAAAATAACGGCTACAAATTACTCTATCTGTCGGCAAGAGCAATCGGGCAAGCCAGGGTTACCAGAGAATACTTGAAAAGCATCAAACAGGGTGACTTGTCGCTGCCCGAAGGCCCGTTACTTCTAAATCCGACCAGCTTAATTTCAGCATTCCACCGCGAAGTCATAGAAAAGAAACCCGAGGAGTTTAAAATATCCTGCCTCAGCGATATTCAAGCATTATTCCCGGAGGGCTCCAAACCTTTTTACGCTGGTTACGGAAACCGGATTAATGTAAATGTTTTTTTCAACGTATCTTAAGCTTCGATAGTAAATGTCGTCGACGTATTTAATGCTCAAGATTTTCTTTTTGTGTTTTTGTTTAGGATGTTTGGGCATACAGAGCTGTTGGTATTCCGACAATGCGAATATTCACTATAAATCATAGAGGTGAACTGAAGCATGAGCTAACACAGACATTCCAATCCTCGTAAGTAACAACTATTGGCAATTTACAAATGTATTATTTTGATTTTTGACAGTATCTATTAATTTTTTTTTTTACACATCTACGCTCAATTAATTTAAAATCAAATATTTAATTGGAAGATACGTTGTGTCGCAGTGTTATTGTACGCTGAACGTGTCGAGTCGTTGCTTACAAATTTTTAAATACAGTCACCTTTTTTGCATGTTTAGTGCAGTTAGTTTTACCACTAGTACGCATATTAGTGCATCTCTATAGATAGAATCGAACTTGGCGGTGCTCGCAGTTACGTTTAACTGAAATGTTAATGCAAAACGAATACAAGCCAAGTGTCGAGGGTTATTCGAACGTGTGAAACAAGAGAAAATCGTAATAATTAGAGGGGAAGATTGCGTGTACACGATGGTTCTTGGAAGAAGTGTACTCATAGGAGGGATATTTCTGTGATTACAGCTACGCGTGTCAGTGCGATATCGTCAATGAGTTGTTCCCGCCACTGCCCGTACGAAACACCTACTGATGGCGGCACAACCATAACTGTTTCGTTCTGTTGATCCACTTACTCGTGTTTCTATAAACGGGACTCTTCCAAAGCAGTATTACTCGTGCCATTGGGCCCAGAAAATCCTGTCTATCTCGTACAAATAACTTTGCTACCTCATTGCCAAGAGTATTATGACAATTTATTTTTATATACGTATAGTAGAAACAGCGGTAGAGATTAATATAGTAGTTTCCTAACGAATTGATTTCGAGAATGATAATTATGTGCGCTCACGGTCGCACTTTGTACCATACATCTACATGATTCAACGTCTCCGCGTACAATTCTACGTAGTATTCCATAATTATACGTAAAAAAAAAAACAAGTATTGTCAAGAAGAGCAAAGTACGCGCGTGTCACACACCAAAACTAACTTCGAGGTGAAGTAATTCGACATTTAATTTGCCCTGATCAATCCATACCACTAGTATGTTTTGAGGTATTTGGTTGTGGAAGAACACCTTTATCTATCTCCTTACGATCTATAGGGTAAGCACTTGTTCTTAGACGGTTAGTTGCTTCTCATCATTCCATATTCACCGATCCTCTTTCATCTACGAGGCAGCCCCTAACGTTGTCAACCAGTTAATATGAAACCATAATCGACTAACGTCTTCCGAGAATTGTCTGTTCTCCCGATTGCACACCACTCTTCAACCAAGTACATCGAACATATTACAAAAGGCTCGTTTCCATTTCACCGAATTGCCCCATATTTAGATTTCAGCTGATTTTATTTTTTAATTTTTTCAAGAGAAGGTGATAGGTATTTTCAGATCAATCAGACATGTAATATACCATTTTGTGCCTTTCAAAACCCTCACCCTCATCGAGGTAATGATAGAAGACTAAAGTATCTTATCCATACATCTGTATTGTAACACTTTTCTACAACAACTAACAGTTTGACGTCCACTGATCCTTCTGTTCTGTGTCATTCGACTTTTGTTCAACGAACACGACATCGAAATAACGCTCGCCGTATAACACTTTTCCTGTATCGTTTTCTTTTTCAGTTACTCAAATATGAGCTACATAGTCGATCACCTATTCCCAGCCTGGAGGGTAGACGCCGCGGACGAGTTTAGTAATTTCGCGTATTGGCGAGATCCAATACCAGAACTGCCGTTGCTGGAGGAACTTTATGCTCAAACCCGGATTATCTGCTAAGGATTAAACGTGTACGTGTTTTGCAATCCACGCAAAACGATATTTTGTTCGTAATAAGAAAACGATCGTCGTATTTAGCTACTTTTTATACTCCACGTATATACACATATATATCGGCTACAGTGTTGTTGTTGACTGGTGCGACATTTTTTTAATGTGTTTGCAACGCGATCGTAGGCTTGGCATTTGATGTATTCGGTTTGTCGATAGACGCTAAAAACAACGATAGACACGCGAGAAACAATTCTTGCCATTGATCTAAAATCTAAACGATTTACGAATAATACGAGATATCTAATAATCGTCAACGATTCGATTCAGCTACATTCCAATTCGATTAGAATAGGAGAACCGTTACTTACTAACGACGCTTACTTGATATTAAGCTACGTCCGTATTATTTGCGACGAAACTCTTGGAAACGGTCACGTGTTGTGCTCGATACGATATATATCCCGCAGGTAACCGATCGATAATCGAACCACTCTCGATACCGATCAGAACAATAAAAACGTAGTGACAGTTTGCGCGTGAAATGGTCTGAGTTGATCACAAAACGATTGTGCGTGCATAAAGGAATCGTTGGTTCGTTAGTAGACTCGCGAGGAAAGTTACTGAATATTCGCACTTCGCTACTCGCGTTCCTTTCAAGACGCTTTTCTTTCGTTTTAGTCGAAGCACCCCGATGGTAAGAAACTTTTAATCGAAATTACCTCTAGCACACGGGAGTCGAGCTGCGTATTGTAATATAATTTAAACATCTATCCTTAGTTTATTTTTATCGAACGTTTCATTTAAGGAATCCTTATTTATTTTTATACGAGATCTCTGTGGAATTAGTGTGCTGTGAGATTGCCATATCTTAGGACTTAGAATGATAATCATTTGTGTATTGCGATATTTCGATCCAACTAGTGCTTGGTAAACAAACAGCCAGGACCCCCCGATCACCAGTGTACAAAAACGAGTAGTTCGTGATTCGCAAGAAGAAAAATTCTTTTGTTTGTATATTTCCTTATACTGAGTTACTTTGATTTATAGTTCAATTCATTTCTAACTCACACACTGGATCGCTCACGAGTTGTCGTTTTACACGACACCACGTTTACGTACACCCGTGTCTTTCAGAATGTATCATCGAAGCACGCGTTAATAGAATAAAATAAGTTGTCGTTTCCTACAACAAAACTAGTGGAACACCAATAAGAACGACAGTAAAGCCATTTACTTTTTCGTTTCTTTGATATATATATATATATATACATAATACGTTTTAGCTTGTATTGTTCAAACATGCAAAAAGTACAATTACGTTCAACCAAAGAAGAATAGAGTTGGAAGTATTTACAGTTTCATGAGTTAGTGACTTTCGAGATGAGCTGTTTAAAGAGTTACAACAGTATATAGTTTCTATTCCAAGGAAGCCACTGTACAAAAAAAAATATCGACAATTCGATTCTTAATCGATCGGATGCAAACATCTCTCAGTGCAGGTTACTCGACGACATTGTGTGCATTGTGTTTGATTATTTCGTTCAAAAGAAGCGTTACGATGGAAAGAAACAATAATTGAACTATTATTCTTGCAACGTTTACGGGTAAACCGTTTAGGTATTTAAAGGTACGTTAATTATTGCTTTATAAAGAGTGTATATAATTCTAACGACGGTAGAACAATATTTTATAAGTTGTCGAATGTTTAATTTTTAGTATTATTTTATTTCTTCTGTTAACCATGTTATACCTAGTACAAATAAATTAAAATTTATTTATAGTTTCGTCGGTAGATTTTTTAACTAGAATTTTATATGCTCTTGCACAGTCGACCCTGTAAAGATTCTTACGCAAAATCTACAAAGTTCTTGTTCGTGACAGCTTTCTAGACATACTGTCAAGCTTTAATACTCTTGAACAACTATTAAATTATACAACATAATTTTGAAAGCCTTCGTACGCAACAGTCTTTAAGTATTGCTTGTCTAAATACAAATGTGTATGCAATAAATCATCATACGTAAAATCGCCAATGGTTAATCTGACCGATTGAATTCCATAATTCAGTTTTGTTTCGACCATCGGAAAAAACATCGATAGGTGTCTGCAAATGCGATATTATAACTACATAGAGTATAGAGGAAGTGATTTCCATATTTCCGTGTAACTGGTTCAGTATTATCTGTTATGATACGAGTGACTTTCTGTCTGTATTAATCGTATACCTTGTATCCATCAGTACAATAAACTACGAATTAATGGTCTAATCAGTTATAGATTCTAAAATTCCAATGTCCTGTAGGTAATGTTTTATTTCATTGTGTATAAACTCAAGCATATTGGAGATGATATAATCGTTTCAGTATTAAGGTAAAGAATCCGGGCTTTTTTTCTTTCTAATTCCGTCATGTTGAGTACAAAGATGTCCTGCTTGGCCAACGGGTTTTACTCTACAATGAAATGAATAAGTAATAGTCGTTTTCGTTAATAGTCGCCTTCAAACAGCATTCGCACGAGTCCGCGACTTATAAAGCTAACCTCGTATTTTAGTCTATCTTTTCTACGTCTTGTATTCTCTTCATCCTCCGATATATCTGTAGAATCGACTGAAGTTCTACTACTCTTTTCATTGGAGTTTACATTTAGAACAGGTTTACAGTCTTCATTTCGCGAAGTTTCGGAACACCAGTAATATACGGTCTGCGACGTGTATAACGATAGGACAATTTAAATTATCGTCGCAGAACGTCAATCAGTGTAGCGTCACTTACCCATAATACTCCAATTATCCATAACAAGGTAAAATATATTGGTATTAACATACTTTTGCATATCAAAGATTTCAGTAATGATTACTGTATAAAAAATACTACATACTTTTTATTGTATGAAAATTTAATCTTTCATGATGGTGTGTATATCAGTTGTTTTAAAATTTAAAAGAATGAAAATGCACAAACTTCATGGTTTTGTTCAGAATTAATCTACAAGGTGAAGAATTTATTATTGTACAGGATATACAAAGTATTATATAATATGTGCCTATATTAAAAATTTGTGTATCTTTTTCAATGACATAGCATACATTTCAGGTACTGTCAATTCCTTGTGTTTCTTCCACTTCCATTTCCTCTTCGATGGTTTTTTCTGTGTCTTCTCTGGACACGAGTTGTTTGTATCCGTGTTTTTTAGAATATACTCCCAAAGGTGTCAATTTAAAAGTAGCTAGCGATTTATCCAGTAATTTCTAACATAAAGGAGACTCATTGAAACAAATTGTTCAATTGTATCATGACAACCAAATAACACTTACCAATATCCTTGCTTGTTCTGGAGTTAATGCTTGTCCTTTCTTACAAACATTGTACTCTTTGATTAACACCACTACACCCTTCTGGAGAGCTGTTGGCATTCCTAACTGCCTCAGATGAGGTTCTATGCTATGTGGAAACTCTGGCATAGGTCCTTCGGGTAACGTTATGGTTTCGTTTGAGATAAAACCAGATCTAGCATAATCTGCTTCTTCGTACTCTTCCATCCATTTCAAAACCTAAATACGAAAAAAACGAACTGTCCGACTGTTATGGCATTTATAAAATTTCACGAACGGGTACATGCCTCTTTCTGAGTCCTGTTTGTAAACAACAAACCGCACTGTCCTCGTAACGCTTCGGCTAATTTATGCAGCCCTTCCGCGATTTCTTTGTCCGGCGTGTTGCCTAAGGCCAACGATATTACTTTGTTTTTACCAAAGAAAAACCGACTATCCTTCCATTCTGCTCTCAAGTCTTTCAGTTTATTGTTACGCATATTGTGTACCGAGACAAGGAATATCCTTGCATATTTTTCGACGGTGTTCCTAACATCTTCCACGATTTGTTGCTTCAAGACAAGGCCTTTCTTACTTGTTTTCGTAAGAGATACTGCGAAATACAAGTTTGTTAATTACTTTGTGACACACGCGAGTTTTTTTTATACTACCGCAGGTTAGTAGTATTCGATAACTTTGGCAAATTTCTTTTAGGTTAGGTTAAAAACTATACGCTAATAAAGAGAAAATTAACAACACGATAATATAGTACTGTAGAAAAACATTACTTTTCTTATCTCTTTTTGACTTAGGCATCTTGCTACCTAAGTATATTATATATTACACGAAAATACACATCGACGATTCACGTTATCAATCGGGTAAACACGTGCTACGGCCACGCGCACAATGAAAATGGCTTCGTACCGGATACCGGTTGAAATCGTCCAGGTTCTTAATTGGTAATTACTCTGAATAAACGACAATATATGCTACAATTTTCTTGATTTAAATCATACTATCTATCATAATCTGAATGAAATTATACTCTTAATACCGTAGTTCTTGTTATTGTCCTACGTACTACATCGAACAAACGTGTTCTTTGATTGATAATTAATGATAATATTTACGTATGCGCTTACCTATCTATTTTATTAGATATTTGCAATTGTAGATATGCGCATACAGAAATGAAAATAATTTATATCGAGAAATTTGAGAAGCGGCGGGAATGTGAATATCATTTTCGAACGAGCGGAAAGCGTCAAGTGAACGCAGTTCAAGATGGCGGCTTCCGCTCGTTGCGCCAGTGCACTCTGTGAGATCGTAGTGGACGGAGCTGTTGAATACACCGAAGCCTCAATTTTCTAGGCCGTTTACAGCACTCGAAAGGTGAGTCTTTTTTCAATATAATCGGACGTGTACTAGAGAGATGGCAAAGCTTCCGAATACGATGTCTTCGACGATTATCGGTCGCAATTAGTACGGAATGTATTCGAGGACGAGTCATGTGAACCCCGTAGCCGTACGATTCACCGATCCCCTTCTCGAATGCCTCGAAATAACCTGCATAACTGACTCGTTTCGTTGGATTCTGGCAATCGAGACTGTCTGATTCGACAGTAGAACACTATCCGCCCATCCAGTTTGTCGCTTGTCGAACAAATTACCATTCTAGCAAAGTTTGTCGAGCTGCTGTCGTGCAATACAAGATTGTACGAAAGCAGTCAGTTGCCGTTCGCATGAATGTATGCGACGCACGCGACACGCTAGCCCTAAACGTACGATATACTCTGGCCGCCATTTTAGTTACATAGCCGGCGACGAAATTCGCTTTCGTTCGGCAAGGAATGATTGAAAAATTTCTTTCTCCGTCTATTAATCTTGGGGCTGCATTAAATATTTCACGAGAGCCAACGACGTTTTCCTTGTAATTGAACGAAATTATCATTATCGATGGTTTGCGGAACAATTTTTTCTCTTTATATTTGATTCCTTATATGGCTCCGCGAAAACGAAGATAAATTGCGTGGCAGGTTATGCTTGTCCTCTCAGCAACGATGTTCGACCCGCTTATGCTTGAAATCGTGATAACGCATGGAGTACGCCGCGTCACACGTTCTTCCCGTAAGAGTATGTATGTATGTACAAGTTACGGCGGGAGCATACGCCCTTTGACAAACAAACCGATCACCAATGCTTTTGGTATTGCTTCGACACATCGAAGTTGATAAACACCAACAATGTCCAGAAAGCTATCCTGTGGATACTTGCACTTGATTTTCTTTTTCGTTTTACTGAACGATACCACCAAATACTTCATTTTATTCGATTCCATACAATGCCGACAATCCATTCGAAAAATCTGTTCCGACACTTTTTATTAAAATAAGATAAGTATATACAGTGCTTATAAGATTCGTGTTTTATACATAAGGATGAAAGTTGATAGTGAAAATTTGGTTAGTATTCGTTGCCAAGTCTTGTAAATCGATTTGCTTTCGAGGTTACGTTCAATCATGATCTCGTAAGAGGTAAAAGCGTATAGGAATGCGCCGAGGCTATGAGATTCCATCACAATGCAGCATTTCCAAGTCTTTTCAATAGCGATCATTCACGATGTAATCGGGATCAGGAGCGAGAATAACGTTAATCGACAATTTTAGCGGAAGGTAGGCGTTTATTCGTAGTGGGGGACCATGAACTCTCTTTCTCGCGCTCTACCCCCTACTCTTTCTCGGTCATCGAACAACTCCAACTGTCGAGGTCTACTCTTTTCGCCAAGGCCGACGAGAACAGCTCTCCTATGTCTTTCCGTTGTTCGTTTGCTCGCTCGCTCGGACCCGCGTCTCCTCGCCGTAGTGACACACCGGTGACGTTCATCCTCGTGGCACTTTGCTCGTACGTATTTGCGTAACGAACGTGTGGCTTCTTCATCGCAGAGGTTGCGCCGTATTCTTTTCTGCGTATCGCTCTGACGAATCGCGATAGCAGTGCCTCTTGTCATTCATCCTGAATGTGTGGTTTCCCTCGGATCGCTGGTTATTTCTCATGTCATATACAAATTATTTATACATATGCATGTACACCCACGAGTAAACTCGGCTTCCGTTAGGGGAAAAAGTGGCGTAAGAAAGGAGCTTCCTACCATTCAGTAAAATTGATTTCAGGTACTGAAATAAATGTTAAACCGAATGTTAATTTGGCATAAATTTCTGTAATTGCCAAAATTAAATGCTAGGAGGCCCTTCGCCTACCTCACTTTTTCCCCTAACGGAAGCCGAGTTTACTCGTCGGTGTACACTGAAGAGTGTCGTAAAAAATATAAACGTCACTATAAGAGGGGATCTTTGTCGACATTGTTTGCGAATCGTTTTTCGTTAAGCTTGAGGTACACCGTCTATGTATTCGGTTTAACTCGATGTATTTTCTAAATTTAAATAGATCCCTAGACGGTCGAGAACACGGTGAAATAACTGCAGGTACACGTATGTATGCGCCCACGCGTTTATGCTTGGCATAAATATTGCACTTCGTATTACGTCAATATACGCCGATAAATTTGCAAACTCATTCTCCGTTGAGTACTCCATTGACTATAAAACGGAACTAAAAGATTCCAGTTTCGTATTCTTGTGAGAAATCAGTTTTCCATTTCGTTATCCATTTAGCACGGTAAAGTAGAAAAGTCGGTGACACAAGCCTATCGATTTATGTTATATTGTGTCGGTCTCCAGGCGAGACCTACCCGTCAGTGACCGTATCGATTCTCCTTCAGTTTTTCGTGTTGCGTTAGTTGATTTTGGTCAGACGATCGGGATTGGTTGGTTTTCAGGACACTTGAAAATCAGCCGTTCGTAGACACAGACGAGTCAGTAGTGCTGATTCACGTAAGAATCGATAGTACTGTGGGAATCGATCTGAATGCACGTGACAGAGAATAATCGATCGAGTTGCCAGATACATAACTTGTTCGACAAGTTAAGTATATACGTTTACAAAACCATACTGGTTGGAAAATTCAGCGTTCCCATTCCGCCACTTACAATTAGGGAAGCGAAAAACGCAGTAAAACAGCGTATGGAGTGAATGTTCGAATAATCCCTACTGGCAATATTGATCTGGTGATGTACAGGGTGTTCCGCTTAAAACAGGCCACCTCTATCTCTATCTGTGATCATACGAGAAATATTTTTCATGTAATTTAAATGGTTTCAAGAGGGGGCCCCGATCTAAACTTTCCGTTTGTGTCAAAAAATAATTGAATGAAATTTCGATTACTGTTTCGCTTTGGAAATAATCAGAAATTGTACTAAATGTAGAAATAAATCGGATCAAAGTTGTTAAAATATTACGAAGCATTGTTTGTTATAATCAGGCGTTCGTTAGGAATACATAAATGATATTTAATTTTATTTAGAATAAATTTCAATTTTCAAAGATTTATGTATTTACGTGTTAAAATTGACAAAAGGAATACAGCCAATCACGGTTGTGTATATATTTATTTCTATTATCGTGCAAACAACGAATCTGGAACGGCGTAACGAAATCTGTTTTGGCGTTCGCGATCGAAAATTGTGGAACGTTCTCGTTTTTGTGGAGGACGGATAGGTAGACCTTGCGTCGGAAATTGAATTTTGCCCGGTAATAAGATCTTGCTTGGGACAACGTCGCGTGTCGTGTTCGATTGTTTCGCTTTCGTTTCCTCGTCGTTGCGATGTCGCGGCGCGTTTCCCCCAGTCTTTTTCTGAATTCTAAATGATCGCACTCGTTCTCGTTATGACAAACACGAAAAAATTATCTCGATTTCGAAATGTTGTGAGCTGCGTTGATTGTTCAGGTAATACAAGTAGTGATGTGACTGATACCGTACCGATATTATACCCTTTCTCCAAGTTTCAATACGGTATTGATATGTTCGATATTTTAGGCCGAGGTCTTTGATTTTTAAAAGAATTACACTCTTTCGACGTTCTGAGATAAGTGTCGTGCGGTCAGTCACAGTCCTCTTACCAAAAGGCATCGTTGTCTTTCCCACTCTGTGGCCAGATCCTCTAGGACAGGCTTGTCCAAGAATTTTGCCCCTATTTTTATTTTCATTTTTCCATATTGCTATTTCTCCTATATTATTTCTTAATTGTTGTTAGCTCGTAAATTGTATCATAATAATAAATTGTGTCCACAATTATTAAAATTGATCTTTATTTTGAAATTTACGTCTAATAAAAATAAACGCTAAAATGATGCTAATTTAAATATTTTCACTGCTACAAGAACGCTGGAATGAAAACTCAAAATATTAAAATTGGTAAAAATAGATACTAGAAATGCGTGTCTCTAAGTATTAGTGTCGATCCCATCCCTAAATACGAGAACGTGATCCAACTATTGGACGGGGAAATGTACTACACAAGATCCGTTACTACTGTGACAGAGAATTTTTAGAACTCCCTTTAATCTGGACCAGCCACCTCGACGCTCGGGTTAATCCGAATTGTTGGTTAAACACGGTCGTTGTATCGCGCACGGGTGTGTATTTGGTCGACGCGGCACGTCTGCTGGTGAGCAACGAACCACAGGGAGCTTGACATCAGCCGCTATTCCAAGACGGCTGACGCACACGCCTAGGGTCGCTCGCGTGATTCCGCAGAGAGGACAGACGTACGTTGGCGGTGTGAGTGCACGCGCGTATCTCAAATACACTTTTTGCGTACAAAACTTTTTGTCGAGTTACTCCGTCCCGACGAGCCTCGCGAGACACTGCGTGCGACAGCGCGACCGCGAAACGCACTCATTTTTCCCTTTTTGCGATCGTGGAATAGAGAGGTTGCGTTCCACGCTCGATAAATCTCTGTTGAGACCCGCCAAAAATATCCGTCCAGCCCTTCGTTTGTTTTTTTCTACGACGCCTTTCGTTGAATACGCGTTACGACGCAGTAGACAGATTTCCATATGCAAACCATTTTCTGTTTTGCATTGAAAAATGTTTGACAGGGGGAGGGTAGCATTCCACGGGCACCGTATCATACGACGATAGTAGCCGCGTGTCGCGTTCGAGGTTTGGCCAGGAGCGGACAGGTCGAAGAAGTCGCAGCCAGAGCGAGGTAGCCCCTCCCCCCCCCACCGTTGGTACTCGTTACTCGACCCTCGTTTCTCGACGATTCCAAGAGAAACTAGCGTAGGAGTAGCCGTAGGTGAATGGAGACATCGGTAGGTGGTAACGGTATATCGTATTAGACGAGACGGACGAGTGAATGGCATCGGTGATGTTCGCGCGCGCATTCATACAGGGTGTCTCAAAAGGATGGGACAAACCGGCAGCATGGATATTCCTGGTGTCAATACAAATCGAAGAGTTCGTTATCGTTTCGTAAACTGAAGGTCTATTTCCGAGATATTGGCAGTTAACGATCAGCTGATCAGTGGGCCACACGTACGCGCATGGACAGAGTCAAAAAGCAGAGACCAGTGACTTGAAATGGAAAAATGAAGCTTCTGATTACAAAACGGTAAATGACTTTTCGTTTTGTATTTGCACGAGAATGATCTATGTTGCGGATTGTCCCATCTTTTTGGGACAGCCTGTATACCTCCGTGACGCACCAAGAGACATGGTGCTCGACCTAATCGACGACGACAGACGACTGCTTCCGATCGATTGCTTTCTCTCGTCTTCTCGATTCGCGATACGTGGTGATCGCGAAAAAACAATCGGGGTGCAGCGGATATCTTGAACTAGGAAAACTTATCGAACGAAATTGAAACTGCTATCGCCGGTACACGGGAATTGCGCAGCACATAATATTCGTGTAACAGCTACACACGTAACGTCACCTCTATACTGCCACCTGTGGCGCGCGTTTTGCATTTACGCGTCGGATCGTCCCAGTTTTACAGAAACTACATAGTTCTCTATCCACTTGAACCAATTATCGATCTCGTAAAAACGTCAATTCATCGTGTATTGCGGCCAATGTTTGTGTTGTGTGTGCGGGAAAAAATTCGATTGACACTCGTACGTTGCTGGGTATACGGGGACAGATAACTCTAATAGAATCATTAAAAAAAAGGATACTTATAACGCACGATTCGTTCTCGCCCATTTTCGGCACAAAAACTGGTCCCGTGCAGCTGAATCGCATTCAATGCTCGTTTACTTTGGCTACTACCGCTGGCGAGGTATAGGAAGGAGCAGACATGTTTCATCTTATGGGAGTTGGTGGCCCACCTAAACTGTAATACCGACATCTTAAAAAGCCGGTGATTGTAGCGACCTCTACGTCATGGGAACGGTGAATCTGCGGTGGGTAGTGACACTAAAATGGAAATGGGGTGACGTCGCCCCAGAAATATGGGCCGCTAAAAATTACATCGGATGAAATGTCTACTCCTATGCCTCGTCTGTCCTACTACTTTCCGAAATGGAGCGATTTTCCGACATCACTTGGAACCGGTCCGAAAACTACGTCCTCCCCGCGGTGTCGTCGGTGCTTTCCGCGAAGTTCGGCGAATCTTCTCGAACACGGAAATAAAAATAGTACATGTTTCCTATTGAAAATCAATACTGAAATACCCTTGAATGTGTTCCGGCCAAGCGACGCACCGACGGGGAAGAGGTTTTTAGAACGAGAAGAGCTTGGGAAACGCGCGCGAACAGTTGCGAGCCGGCGCGGCGAACGAGCGCAAGGTCAGTGTCGTAATAGTTACGCTTCCTCGGCGCTCGATAGCCTGCTGTCCGCGTTTCCGTGTTTTTTTTTGGGTTTTTTTTCATTCAGACCGCATTCGGGGACATATTTGGGCCGATCGTATGCGATCGAAAAGTCGAATCGGAATTGCAATTTGTACATCGCGGGCAACGACGTATACAGGGTGGTCCACGTGATTTATTCACCCTGAAGTATGCTTCTAAAGTATGCGTTCTATGAAAAAGCTTTTTATAGAGAAGTTGTATGGTTTGGAGGGATAGATTATGTAGTGCATGCATTCTTTTTGTTAGTGGAGGCGTTTCGGAGATTAGAAGGTCAACTTCGTTTTTTTTTTAAATGGAATGTTATATTTTTTATGCCAAAATATCTTCCCGGAACGTTCAGCATGGTACAAGATTTAGTTAATTATCAGAAACCTCAGAATTTATATTTTCAATGTGCTTAGTTTTTGGTTAGAAGTTCCAATTTTTGTCAGAAGAAAAAATTATACTTCCGCTAAGAAAATAGTAAAACTGCCATAAGAGCTGTGTTAAAAACTGCATTTTCGCAAGCTTTTTTCTTATTTATTTCATCAGCGACCTAGTCTGAAATTTCTCGAGCGTTTCTATTTCGTGCTAATAAACAACCTGTATGAATTTTAGTTAATTATCTAGTCTTCCGAATTTGACACGAACCACCTTAAGAAGTCAACGAGTGAGCGAAATTTCGGTGACGGCGACAAAGTCAACGTTCTAGTTTCGTATTGTTAACCGGGTAGCGACCCGACAGGTATATTCTGTTCGAAGCACGTGTCGCTTTATCGGTGTGAATCCGAGAACCACGGACACAACGTATACCCAATTGTTCGGAGTAGGTGCCTACCGCTTGTCTTCTGTAGCCTGCAACCTGTTTACGAATAAGTTCCGTCGAATGCCTCTCTGATGGGGCTGTCGCGCGAACCGCGAGGCAATATTGATCTACGCGTTACTAACCTAGCGTACGTGCGCTCGTTCCCCGAGCGGGAGCCGTTAAAGGTTACCGGACAGCCGACAGTGACCACCCTTCGTTGTATTTATTCCTATTGCATCGCTCCCCCTTCTCTGAACGACGGATTTCACATAAATCGCTTCAAAAACGGAACCAACAACCTAATCTTGCTCCAAAGCATATCCTTTCAAGCGACGATTTGCCTCCTCTCACGAGCAAACTGCTAAAAACGATCACATACTACTGTACTGATTACATTATTACTGTTATTGATTCCCATTACACGTGACGCGACTCTGCGCTCCGTTTACTCCATATTATGTACTTCAACGAACGTTGCAACCCAAGGTGCCCGCGGACAGAGAAGTCCGTGCGTGCACACTCACTGTATACATCTGGGACACCCCCATAAAGTGTTCCCCTCGCATAACCTCCGTGTAATTGTTATTAATCGATACGATGGAATTAATCACGAAACGATTAATACGTTAGGCTAAAATCGGAGCAGAATTTTTTTCGTGCAGACATGAAAAAATAACATTTACGAACGAAGCGATTTCGGCGACTCCTACCCTCGAACCACGACATCTGGTGCTTTTTCTTTTCACTTTTATATTGATACGTTATCGTTTCATTTTATTGAACGCCTTCTGAAAGCACATCGAATTCAATATGTATGTATGTCCCTTCGATGATCGAACAACCCGAATGACGTGCGTTCCTATAAGTGTACGAGAATCAGTTTCGCTCAAACTGCGTCCCGTATTCTCTTATGCCTTTTCGATGAATATCTCGAAGAAATGGTGAGTCGATCAAACTGATTATTACCAAGAAGAAGACGTATTACTTGAGAATGATCCTACATATTACATATAACAGCCCGTATGGAGACCGACTGGATGCGTAGAGGCGATTCTTTCAAGAGAATGACATGTTTGGCAAGGGTTTACCGTGAAAATGGAATAGCAAAAAAACGAGAAGGACAGAGTAAGGAAAGAAGAGGAAATACGCGGCGGAAAATGGTGGCCAAGGAAGAAGGAAGGGCGGGTCGGCTGCAGGGGTTGCGCGCGCCTCCGCAGATCAATATTTCATTTCAACCTCGCCAGCCAATCCCTACTTCTACGATCGTATTTTCCGATTTTACTGCTATACCCTGTGTAATTGCTCCTTTTCCTATTTATCTTGTATCTCTATTCTTTCGTTTTCCTCCCTGAACATTATTAGGGCCCATTAGATCTTAGACCTTCTGTCTTAAACCCGTTCATTTTGATTGAAATGGCAGCGACAGAAGCCCGACCGTTTCTCGCTTACTGAGTTACTATTCGTTGGTTTTACTTTTAAGATTGATCGTGATTTCGTCGAATCTCAGAAAGATGGATACTTTCGTTTGGTACCGCCCATTTACCAGAGAACCGAATAAATGTCGAACGTGGGATGCGAGGACGTTCACTGTTATTTTATTTATTGGACCGTTCGGAATTGTCGACGGGAGCCCCCGGATATCGCGTGTCGAGACACGTGCTTCCACGCGTCACGTTCTGAAATTGATTTCGAGCGTTCGATCGATGCCCATTGTTCCTACGCCCTCCATCGATACCTAATACAGTTGATATACCAACAACGCCGTTGCTCGATAATGTGCAACCAATCTGATGCGCAGAGTTGTAGTCTGAAATCTTTTTTTCGGAGATTCGAATGGTGGATGATTTCCGAAAACGTTAGACAATGGGTTTCGTGACGAAGCATACCTTTAAAGGATTATTCTCCCGCTTCTTCGAACAATTTTAATGATCTTTGGTGTATTTTAGAGATATCTATCTTACTACTATAATATTATACGGAGGGTTCAGAAGTTAATCAGTGTAAGTCACTCTTCCAATAAAAATCACTTACGCCGTGTAAATACACTTTTATTTTTTATTATATACGCAATCAGTTTCATCTGTTTGTAGCCTATACATATGAATCATTTTTTATGTTTTGTACTTTTTAAAGTCTACTTTCTAAACCATTATCTCTGATAACTTACATTGTGACTTATACTGATTGGCTTCCGAGCCCTCCATATATTATGCTCGATAAAAGTAAAACCGGGATGACTTCTTAGTCTCTCGGATTCGGTTCGAATTTCCCTGAGTCCTCAAAAAGTGAATAATGAAACATTCGTTCTTAATAACAACTTTTAATGTCACACGAACTCCCAAATCGGTAAGTGCCTTAAAAAGACAACCGTACTGTTTTGTACGAGGAATTACCAAAATTCGGTAGGAATATACTGGAAAGAAATTAAATAGCAATGAAACGATAATGATGAGAAGGAAACGTAGACGGATTGCGTCCAACGAATGCGATAATTGCAATGTAACGCGTATCGAGTTTAAATCCAGCGTGGCGCATCGCATCGCGTTCCATGTCTAGTGGTCCCGGGACAGTCATGTACCGCTGCCCCACCCAACCTCACCGAGGCGGCCATGCTGGGCGAGAGCCGATCAATACCTCGGCTCGGCCACGAGCCGGCCCGAGAATAACCGACATGGGACGAAGTTGCTCGAGCACGGCCGAGCTTCTGCACGAGGCACGCCGAGTCCCCACCACGGGCAGCGTTGCCGGCTCAGTCGCTGTGCGGGAGTGGTCACCGAGGGATGTGTGGTATCGTAACCGAGTGTGATTGAGGAAAAAGACCCGGCGTAGTTTCTCCGCGTATTACGCCTTTCGCACTTTACCCCCCGGACAAAAAGAAACTAGCAAAAACCGCGAGTCTAGTCAGTTTTCGGACCCCATCCCGTTGCCGCGTAACCCGACCGGAACACGTCGATCGTATATTTAAGTATTTATTGTACAAAAGACTTTAACTATAGGTAAGACTTGCGACGTTATGTCGTTGCATTGCTTTTCTATCTTGATTCGTAACTAGACCAGGTGTTTCTTTACCATTTACTCGGAATCGTATCGTTTTCTTCATGTCCCGTGTCGTCTGGCCTCATTTCCATTTTTTTTCTCATCCCGTCCTCTTAGTCAGTTCGTTCACGCATGCTGTTACTCGAATGGTCGGTTTCATTCAGAACGTTCAGTCATTCTGGTTCTAAACCGGAGATTCTACGGGAACATACTGGAAATACACTGCCGATCGGTCACGTTTTATACGAATAGTGAGCGTCCAGGGTAGCTATCGATCTATGCGGCAATTGTATGCTGCGACGTAGAAGTGAATTGTTCGCGGTCTCTTTGCAACAACGCTGATTCGTTTCGCCGGAAGCAAAAGCAGTCCGTTCAGTTCGTTTCTTTGTCCCCTCGCCCCGTCCCTTGTCGTTGTGCGCTTCGAATCGCGCTAGAGGTTTGCCTCGAAGACGGGGCGTGTTGCCCAAGAGAAAGAGAGAGAGAGAGAGAGAAAAAGGGAAGAGTGTGTGTGTGTGTGTAGACGAGGAATTTCGCTCTCGCTTCGTGAAAGTAGCGCCGTGGCGCTCCGTCTGGCTCCCTCTTTAATCGTGACTCCGAGTATGACGATCATAACCTCAACACCGTTACCGATCAACGTACGTGAGACATTTTCCGTCGAGGCGATCCGCGCATGATCTCCAGCTTGACGACAGAGAGCATCGCTTGCTCGCTATTTCCCGTGGAAACCTCTATTTTTTCTTGTCTTTCCTAAACGCAGCAACAAACAAATGCCACGTTTAGCTCGTACGGCTTTTTGGGGAATTCAGTTATTTTCGTTGATTCAAGATTCATCGAATGTCGTAACAACCGTAAAAAGGCGTAACGCGATACGAATGCAGATAAACAAAAATCGTCCGATAAAATTGGTGTTGTTATCGGGACGATAAGGGTGCTCGCACATTTTTTTTAATACCCACGGCATCTCGGTCAGACACTCTTATCCCGACTATGGTAGCAGTTAGCGGATTCAGTTGGTGTTTGTTAGTGAACTTGGCACGCGGTCCAACTCGAAATTCTTTGGAAGACATCGTGAATCATAGGTATTCGCGATACAGTGTCTGTGTTGTAAGTTTCCGGAATATCTGTCCTGTTACGAGTCTCTCTGTTACGCTTGGGAATGGAAGCTTAAATTTAACCAGGTTCAGCCGTTCCGACCAACCTGAGTAGCCGTTGATATTTTTGAAATTTTGCGGATGTGGGAGAAATTGTGCGTCACGCAAGGAAAGAAGGTAGAATCGGTCTACTCAAGGGGAGTGCCTTACGTCGAAAACAAATTCGGCTGGCTCGAATTCTTATCCCGTCACGTTCCATTCGCGATTCGCTCGAAAAGTCTGCGCCGGAAATATTTCACACTGGCAACGCGGTGTTTCTCATCGCGCTTACTCGTGGATCCGGCAACACTGTCTCTCTGAGTCTCTGCGAACTTAAAGCCAGGTGATCGCGCGATTAAATATAGGACGACGGAATACACCTACCGGTTTAATATTTCTGTCCCGGGGGTTTCTCTGAACACACGAATCTCCCGTTTCATCGTCATTCTGTCCGCCTTCTTTGTAATCGCGTGCAATCGTCGCGACACGCTCGAAATCAGAGTCGGAATCCAACCAATGGCTGTGCCGCCCTGGCGTCAATCTGCCGACAAAATATCGTGCGTGAAACGGATTCGATCGTTCTCGGCGAGGTGCCGGCGCCTATGTCGTTACCTGATAATTCCAGTCGAGATTCTTTGACCCATCTAGGCCACGATCTTTTGGAATTTTATCGAGTGCGCATGAGATGTTTTCCAGCCGGGCAAACACTTATCGACGAATAATATCAAGGATTGTTACATTTTCCGTAAAGAAACGATCATTCTTTTTTTGCAATTCCTCTTGGTTATTGGAAAACTCGCACGTCGGAGGATATAGAATGGTAATAGTGTACAATTCGGTCGGTATCTCCGATTTTCTTCAAACTTTAATATGTCGAAAGGGGCTCTCTAAAAAGGGAAAATGTTTTAAGAAATGTCGCAAACAATTATAAGTACCTTTAATTTCAAGTTAAACTTTTAACCGGAGCCTAATCTAAATGTCACTGTAAATGCAGATTAAATGAAAGAGCATAAGCTGTAAACGGTAAAAAAAGTGGTTTAATTGTTTACTTTCAAAGCATTATACTGATCAAAGTTGGTCAGAGCTAGTTTAATAAAACCAAAAATACTCTTAAAAATTGTTTGTAACATTTTTTAACATGATATTTTGCCTTTTTAGAGGGCCCCTTTTAAGATATTAAAGTTCGAAAAAAATCAGAGATACCCACTGAATTGTATGCTATTACCATAGAATCGATCGATAGAAATATTCTTGGAATACTTCCCTTGGGCATGCCTGTTTATCTGATGGATCGCCGTATATTGTATGAAGGGCGACTTCCGTCAGCCGTTTTTTTTTTTTTTTTTTTTTTTTCGTTCCTAATACTCGAGAAAAACACCGTTTCACACTGGCGTGCTCTACAATTCTGCCGAGCGAGATTCTTGGTTCGTCGTTGTATGCCAGAAACACGAGCGAACGTGGCGATTACCAACGGCTCCGATAGCGTCGATAACAGTTCACTTTCGTTTAGCTAACGTTGTTCCGTAACCGTTGCAACATCGTTGGTAGCGGTGTATCTCGTTCCGCCGTACTTGCAATGGAGTTACAGGGAATCGCGAAAAATTGTATCATCGTACGCGTCATGTTCAAAGAATTAACACTAGAACTACCAAAAAAGTCAAAATAACTTGTCAATACGCTCTTACAACGACGATTAAAATGTTACAATACATTTTCTCAGATTTTTTGCACCTTGTATTACAATATGAAAGCGAAGAAATTAGTCAATTTCTAAATTTTCAAAAATTTTTCACGTTTATCCACCGATCTAAGCAAGTGTGCGTTTATCGTCGGTAATGTTAGTGTTAATACAGAGAGTACACATACTGCACGGGGATATCGATCGGGTTCAAACTATTAAAGTCGGTTATGTACAGGCAGGTAGTTATAAGTGTGTTTTCACAAACATCGATCTATTTTCCTTTTAACCCAAAGCATACGTAAAACGTGATGCTTGGCAGAAGATGTTGAACTTGTTTTTATTATTTCATTCGTGGTCTGTCGGTTTTATAAATTGTTTGTGGTTGTTGTTACGGTTCTAACAACAGAAGGATGCAGAGAATACTTAATCAGGGACTTAAATCGGTATGATCTTGATATCGGTGTTATGCCATCAAAGCTATACCGAAAACCGAAATAAAGACCGGTATTTTATTAGTGCTTAATGGATAAGGAAAATTCAGCCGTGTCAGTTCGGTTCGTTGTATTCCCATTCGCACTAGACTCTTAATCCTCGAAACGTCGTAGATGTTGCACAGTGGTACTTCGAGATTCTACATCGGTAAGATGCGCGGACGCAAAGTTGAATGAAACGTTACGTGTGTTCCGTGTGTAAGGTGACAGCATGTCGAGCTTCCGGTGCAGTTACGTTTCATCCTTGAGCGCAATTATTTGGTTCAGCGAGAGTCAAGTCAAGCCGAGCATTTCCCGTCGATGGCCGCCGCGCGAGCACTAGCCAATCGTGTGTCGGAGAACTTGGGTGATTCACGGCAAGAAAATCACATCGCGACGTGGAAAACGTTCAAAACCACCTATTGCTGATCGCACGGATTCTTTACGATTGAGCACGTCCGCGACAGACCGTGCCACGATCGGAGAATTGGTATCCTATTAATGGAGATAATAGAATCGAATAGTCCCGGCCACCTCCTTTGTTTGCATGTATTCTCTCGCGTGTGCCCGATATACATGAGTTTTTTTTTTTTTTTTTTTTTTTTTGAGTCAAATAATTTGTTTATTTAGTTATTTCACGGGTATAAACTCAGTATACATACATAACATTTAATGAAAATAAGATTAGAAACAGTTACATCAATGTATTATACAGTATGGAATTTTTAATAAAATATTAACTAAGATTGAACAGTCCTTAGTGCTCTTTGTAGGGTTGTCTTAAAGTATTCAATAGAGCCCCTGGAAAAAGTCAATCAGATCCGTGAATCTATTGGCTGATTTCAGGATTCGATAAATTGGATCACCTGAACCATATTTAGTTTTTACTATAGCATAATAAAATGTATGGTTATCCATAAAAGCAAATCTCCGAGGTGCTTGATCGGCAAATAAAGCCTTAACTGGTCGCGATGTCTTGACGTTGCCTACGTTTTGGCATTATAAGTCGTGACGTGTCCTATGGAGTGAGTCATCGTTGGCTACACGATGCATCGTACCGACGCCTGTGATCGTTATGTTTGACAATCGGCGACTCCCATGCATGTGTATCGGCTAAGTTACTTACCGCACTTGTCCACGACGAATATGAATTTTGCGCGAAGCGGATACTTCGCAATGAATTCGAAGTAACACGATTAAGTAGTTCCCAAGCAATGCATACGTACATTATTACCCTGGTTTCGTTAGCAAGGAATGGAATACTGAAATGGTACGGGGGCTTCTGACCCCCCCGAAGCATGGGACAGAAAATTACATTGCATGTTAGGTCTATTTTTATATCTTGTCGGTGAATCCGGCGACACTGTCGATAAAGAACGTAGAGTTTGGACAGTAAAACACCAAGACGTCTTATCGGGTCGACGCCTCAGTCGGTAAACGCAAAAATCGTACATGTTCTCTGGTTCATCGCACCTTGGACGAGAGTGCGTGTGTATGAAAGTGAAATCGCGGATTCCGGTTTTGATGGTAGTAATACGCATCTCGGTAATAGTTTACAAGTCGATTGTTATGTTCGATTTTCTTCAAACTTTGAAAGGGGCTCCTTAAAAAGGCAATATATAATTTTTTTTAAATATCGCAAACAATTATAAATACCTTCAATTATCAAGTATAGATGGTTAATAGTATCCGTTTTTTTTTATTAAACTAGCTCTAATCAACTCTGATCAGTATAATGCTTTGAAAATAAACAATTAAACCTCTTCTCTACTGTTTCCAGTTTATGTTCTTTCACTTAATTTGCATTTATGGTGTCGTTTAGGTTAGGTTTCGGTTCCAAATTTAACTTGAAAATAAAGGTACTTATATTATTTGATATTTTGTCGTTTTAGGGATCCCCTTTCAACCTGGTATTGAAGTTCGAAGGAAATCGGAGATACCTACCGATTTCTAAACTATTCCCCAAATCTCGAGCAGATGATTGAACGAACCGAAAGAAGGGACTGTTCGTGGTGGACGGTTTTCTAGCGTTGTAGGTTAGAATAATTCGAAGCCAAGAGCGGCCCGGTATCATTTTCGAATTTGTGCGGTTGCGAGCAAGGTCGTGGAACTAGTTACTTCTTTCGCGTGGTTACCAGTGACCCGCGCGATGATAGGGATACGAAAAAAGGGAAGAAATAACGTGTTGTCGATGACCTTTAACGCGTGGTAGAAAAAGGTTCGTTCGCGCGTGCCTTCGAATAAATTTTCTTTTTCCGCTGGCGGTCTATCGGTTGCCGCGGCGAACGAGGCCAGTTACGTTCGACGCGAGCGACGAGTCGAAATACGTCATCCTGTTCTAAACGCGTCGGTGAAATCTATTCTCACGTACGATTCGCACAACTGCCGGACACGAACGAGAAAAAAAGTGATTGACGCTGTCCGTTTGTGCTTGGGGGAGGGGGGCGGTTTCACTGTCGATTCGATTCGTTTCACAGGTTATAGGGTGTTCACATTTGCCTGGTGGTTAGGCGTTATATCGAATTACGAGTCTGTGATTTTTCTTTTTCCAGCCAACACAATGTCCGTGGACAAGGAGGAATTGGTACAGCGTGCAAAGCTCGCCGAGCAAGCGGAAAGGTACGACGATATGGCAGCCGCGATGAAGGCGGTCACCGAAACGGGAGTCGAGTTGTCGAACGAAGAGAGGAATCTGCTGTCGGTAGCGTACAAGAATGTCGTTGGCGCGAGACGTAGCTCGTGGCGAGTAATCTCTTCCATCGAGCAAAAGACCGAGGGTTCCGAGCGTAAACAGCAGATGGCCAAGGAATACCGGGAAAAGGTTGAAAAGGAGCTGCGCGAGATCTGTTACGATGTGTTGGTAAGAACTTTGTTTCCTGTCTCTGCCCGTCCGCTGGTCCACTTTTTTCGTTTCTCGATACGCCGTTCCAAACCACCGACGAGGTATAGAAATAAACCTTTCATCTTATGGGAGTTGGGGTGCATCTAAACTGTAGTACCGACACCTTAAAAAGCCTGTGATTGTAGCGACCTCTATGTTATAAGAACGGTGAATCTTTGGTGGGTAGTGACACTAGAATGGAAATGCGACGTCGCCTCAGAAAAGTAGGCCGAAAAAATTGCATGAAATGTTTACTCCTATACCTTGTCTGGGTTCTAAACGTTCCGGGAAACCACGCGTAGTAGACTCTTCCGTTCTTCCGTTCACAGAAACTTCAGGATATAATACTCCATTTTCCGAATTTTCTTCCTTGCTTTGCGTACTGGACCATATCGTGTGATCCCTGTGTTTTTCCAAGACGGTATATCGATCCACGAATAATGACCACGATGAGTTGCTCTGCTTCCGTGTCCTTTGAGACAATATCCTCCATTCTTTGTGTTGGCTCGGATCGTCTTACTATACGCCCGATCTTCTTTGTCGCGTATGTCAAGAGCTAGAAGCCTAGGATCACTCACCGGCTTAAATTTCACGCGGGTACTTTACGACTGCTTTGCCAGCTCATCTTACGATCCTTTCTCGTCGTCCAACGAACGCGACAAAACGTTTTAAGAAACGAACATGTTGTGTTCACTCGTTGCAACAAACAACGACCGTTCCGTTCCGTTTCGTTTCGCACGAATCTGTTGTACACGTATTGCCATGTATTGTAGCGTGTCGCGAGGAACGTTACAAATATCCGGAAATAGACGGGGAAACGGAAGAGGAAGCGACACGCCTGTTCCAGTAAGCTGCACGGCGCGGTGCTCAGTACCTTTTGCTACTGGATAGGATATCTGAACGTGTTTCGTTCCGCGATCGGTGTTAACACTAGAACTACCAACGATAAACGCATATCTTTTTTTTTTTAAATTTATAAATTAACGAATTTCTTTAATGTCGTATCGTAATGAAAGTTACAAAAGATTTGAGAAAATGGATTGTTATAATATTTTAATCATCGTTGTAAGAGTGTAATTTTAATGTTTTAGGGACTCCTCGATAAGTACCTGATCCCCAAGGCTAGCAATGCCGAGAGTAAAGTATTCTACCTCAAGATGAAGGGTGACTACTACAGGTATCTCGCAGAAGTCGCCACCGGAGAAACCAGAAACGGTATGAGTCTTTCAATATTTGATCAAATAATAACTTCAATATCCAGTATCTGTTAATCCTCGTTTTCTTCTTCATTTTTCTTCTTGTTACGTTTTAGTTATTTATTTATGTTCATTTATTCGTTTACTTATTTATCTTTACAATTACTTTAGCGTGTTTTTGTCCTTTGGAAAGCCTGTTATTTTCAAAGACGTGCGTTTACCTGTATTTCAAAGTATTTGTACGAGGTCGATCCGCTTCTTTCTTAAAACGGGAAAGGTGCACGCTTACTTGCCGTACCTGTGTACCTCGTGAAAGAAGAAGCACAGCTGCAACGGCAGATGTTCGACCCACAGTGGCTGGCGGGATAGCATATTGTTAGATTTAGGATGGATTTGAAAAATTCTGTGACGCTTGTCACACGCACAAATATACGTACAGAGTCGTCGTCCTATGCTTCGAACGATAACAGTGTCACAAGAGAATTTAAACAGCTAATTTTCTGTACGATTTTTCTTTTTCTTACCGGTTTATTGCGTTTTTCTTGATATAGCTATTGTACAGATGACCCGAACGTTTCATAATCTCTTGATAATTTTACACAAAATATGTACACATATATCCAGCCGTGGTAGACGACAGCCAGAAGGCATACCAGGATGCGTTCGAAATCAGCAAGTCAAAGATGCAGCCTACTCATCCGATCAGGCTAGGTCTCGCCCTCAACTTCTCCGTTTTCTATTACGAGATCCTCAACTCACCAGACAAGGCCTGTCAGCTGGCCAAACAGGTATAATTTACAGATGCAACGTTGACGTCGATTACTGACGCCGAGAGGGATGCAAAAGGATATGGTGATGGTGTGCAGTGGAGGCAAAAATAAAAAAAAGAATATAATATTGCTTTGTTCAGCGGTGGCCATTTGAACATTATTTTTCTTTGTATAATTTCGCGATTACGAATAGTTCGTGGTTCGCGCGCAGGGTCAAACAGTATTCTCGTACAGATTTACAGAAATATACATGAATATGTATATAGAAGTAAGAGATTGCATGGAAAACTCGTCGCCCGCGTTTCTTAATATTATCGTCTCGTTTCATACAAACGCCGACGCGTCGACGGAGGATCGTCGGTTATGATCTGTATAAGAATTTGTCGAAGGTATAATCTGGATTATCCGTTTGTATTGCAGCGGTTGTCGAGGATTCGCAGAAGGCGTACCAAGAGGCGTTTGACATAGCAAAGGCAAAAATGCAGCCGACGCATCCCATCAGGCTCGGTCTTGCTCTGAACTTCTCCGTTTTTTACTATGAAATTATTAATTCTCCGGCTAGGGCTTGTCACTTGGCCAAACAGGTTAGGGCTTGGTTCGCGAGGGTTTCGATTTTGTTACTACTATGTTCGTGTGAATCTATCGCGGGAACCATAACCGTCATACCGTATCACGTAATACGCGATGATCGTTAATCGTCGTAGCGCGGTTGTGGCTCGGATTACCGTAAAACAACAAAAAATAAAAGACAATACGAGTTCTTTTCGAGTGTTAACTAACCCACCGAGAAATTAACGGTCTGTTGTAGTAGTGTGATTGCAATTGCAGTTAACTTGTCTCCACTGTATTTTAAAACCATTCCTTGCATCGCTCGCGTTTTCAATTAACATCTCGTATGCGCGTGTGGCCTGCCTTTCGTTATGGAATGCCAGTTCTTCTGTTTCTGCGCTTTGCACGAGACTGATTCGCGTCGAGCAAAAGTTGATTTTGATTCGAATAGTTGTAACTGTTATAAGTGGACGAAGTGAACGATCCGTACGGTAACGCAGCTTTAATTTCCATTATTGCAGGCGTTCGATGACGCGATCGCGGAATTGGACACACTAAACGAAGACAGCTACAAAGATTCCACGCTCATCATGCAACTTCTGCGCGACAACCTCACTCTTTGGACCAGTGACACGCAGGGTGAGCAGGACGAACAACAGGAGGGTGGCGACAACTAACCTTCCTAAGCTTAAGTCCTTTCTAACCTAATAAGAACATCCTATTCTCTATCGTCCCCCCGTCCCTCGAAGTGCTCACCAATCCATCCACCCGAGATCGATTTATCCATTCACCTGTCCTTTCGTCCCTCGCATACCTCGTTTCCTTCTTCCTTCCGTCTTTCCTTCTACCCCCTTCCATCATTTTGCCTCCCTCCTTCCCAACCTACCACTCATTCCCCCTATACTTCCTTCCGTTCTCTCTCTTGTCTACCTACCTATCTACCTATCTATCTGCCAACCTATCTACCAACCTACCCACCTATCTACCTACCTACCAACTTACCTACCCACCTACCTGTCCATCTTTCTATTTCCTTTCCTTCCTTTCTTCCTTCCTTTCACAGTCGCAAGACCATCGTCCGAGTCCTTTTTCCTTAATCTCCTCCTCGAAAACTGACCTCTTTGTCCCAGTGCGACCGCACACTGCTGCCGATGCCACCGCCACAGCTGTTACGCCCTGTTCGAAATCCTCGAACAGAAGAATCCCGCGTTCTCGACTGTATCCTCTCATGGAGGGACGAATCGAGGTTGCGTCGCGTTCGCGGTATAACAGATAGAGTGAGCGCGCGCACGAAAGAGGGAGAGAGAGAAAGAGAGAAAGAAAGAGTGAGCGAGTGTGAGCCTGAGAGGGAGAGAGTGAGAGAGGGGGGAGAGTGAGAGAGTGTGTGTGAGAAAGAAAGAAAGAAACAGAACGAGATGAAGCCTTCTACAGCTACTTTCGTAGACGATGGCGGCGTCGCTATACGCACGCACGATCCTCGACGAAAGGAAACGGTCGAGTCGCGAGGACGATCCAACACCGTTGGCACACGAAATTTCTCAGAAAGAAAAAAAAGAAAATGTACCGACTCGTGTTTATACGGAAGAATAGGAAGGAGCAAATTGTGGATGAACAGAGGAAAGGACAGGAAGAGTATTGTGTTTCGCAAACTTTGTCTCGTCGTACGACGGTTGTCGAGAAACGTTAACTAGAGTAATTAGAAAGCGACACCGCATACGGAGACTATATAAACGAGAAACAAAAACAAGGAAAGATACAAAAAATTCCGTGAAAAAGGCTAGTCTTTTGGATACCGCCGTTGGTACGAGACACGGGATGCGAAGGATATAACCACGAAAACACTGTCACTCCCAGATCTGCTCACTATTTACCATCTAAAATATCGCTAAAAAGAAAACAGAGGTTCAAGAAGAAACGAAGACAAAGGGAAAAAAAGCACGCATGAATCTAACTACATTATATCCAGTTGTCATTAAATTAAATTTCACATTGTCTAGCAAGTACGATATTATTATACGAAGGGAAGAACGCAGGAGGAGAAAGGAGAGTAAAAATACATTAAGTTATTAAGTTCCAAAACAACATCGATGTTTTTTTTTTTTTTTTTTTTTTTTTTTTTTTTTTTTTACTTTAAACTGCACGTTTACTATTTATTCGAACAGTCCCATGAACGCGTGTCCAGATTATGCGTACATATTTTACACGTGATATATATGTCCTGTGTTCCGGCGCGTAATACACGTCTATCTTTTTTTCTTTCCGGAAGTTACTCGAAACTTTCGTCACGTCGTTTTATTTCTTTCGTAAGTGCAACCGTTATTGAGGTTACGTCGTATTATCATGACCGTGTAATCGCAGTACTATGTCCGAGGTGAGTGAAACATCGTTGAGCTTGTAACTTTTCTGTGCTTCTCGCGTATACGACCTACCGTTGCCAATTACATGAATATCGAAGGGCAAAGGAAACATTGATTTTCCTTTTTTTCGAGCGACCGATCTATTGCACGACCGATCTTTTAAAAATTTTTCGGATTTAACTTGCTTACTTTCGTCTTTATCTTTCGATATCCTCAAAACTGTTCATCTTTTCTTTTTCTTTGTTTCTTCCGCCGTCCCACCCTCTCACTCTTTGCTGCTACTATATTTCCTTTCCTTTCTAGATAAATATATATGTATAATGTGTGATATATGTGTGCATATGCATACACGTGTGGTGTGTGTGTGTGTGTACATCAGCACACAAAAAAAAACACAAATACAATGACCCCTCTGTTACAGTGAAAGGAACAGAAGAATACGTGAATGAAGTGTGTACGCGTATAAAAAAAAATCGCGATGTTTTCTTGAATTCTTCACAAACGTGTGTATATATGCGCATACACACTACATGTATGTATATTCTGTTTGTGTAACAATGATCGATCTCGTGGAAATTATCAATAGCTCGAATCTTCGTTGTTTCTCACAATTTCATCGATTGCGTACGATCGTTAACCACTGGCATGCACGCGTGTCGTGTAGAATGGACTTGAATTTCTCTTGTGAAAGAAACTAGATACAAAAATTAACAAAATTTCTCACATTTAATTTCTTCATTGAGTCACTACTCAATGTACGAATACGAAATATCGGGATGAATTTTCGCCGGTTTTTTTGTGGTAACGGATGTAAAGGGATGTTCAAGAGACGCTTGTGAAAGGTTTATCATATAGCCTCGACCGACAAAACCTCGAAAAAAAAAGAAAAACGAAGGACATTGCGTAACCATTTCAAAAATGGTATAGGAATGGACGATAGATTGCACTCGACGCGTCCGAATGCAGCGGATACATTCGGTCCAGGGGCGGATTGATATGTATATATGTACGAATTAATTGCTTCTAATTATTTGAGGTCCGTGAAAAGTCATTTTTACGTTTTTACATACAAATTCTATGTGAGAAACATCAGTTTTCTCCGATTAAATAAAAAAAACATATAAGGTGAAATTCCATTTGTTTTTATGTTAAACCAGTCAACTTCTTTTTTTTACGATATACAAAATAAATAAATATTAAACAGTTTCACGCTTTGGTTTGTTATTACTCTTATTCTGTTGTAAATCAGCTAAGTTCCTTGAAGATCCACCGTCCGCCTCTGGTTCGGTTCATTTCATCCCGTCTCTCGTTGCTAGACCATAAAGTATGTCGCGGTTGTTACGTCTCGTACGGCATTGTGTACTTTTCACGTACGTGTAATGTACGCGCGCCTACACTTCTGAAACAAATACACTGAAACGTTAAATGTATACTCCGTGGAAACAAGTAACGATTATCGATATTATAATGTGTGTGTGGGTAAACATTATCCCGACGTGCTATTCTTTCAATGTGTCCGTGTTTTCTGTCGTATCGCGAATGATCGACCCAGGAATATCGAAAAAACAAGTCGATTTTGCATAGGTAGCGGTAAGATCGATCTCCACGGAAGTGTGAAACATCGACGTTACGATTGATGAAATCTGTGGAATTTGATTCGTAGACGGTTCGAACGAGCCATGCAAGTTACGCGTTATGTGTCGTCAATATATCAGTTACCGATGCAAGAGAGACTAACAAGCGAGAACGAAACGATAAAAGGGGTGCGGAAAGATTCTCGAGAGAGAGTCTTAGAATCAATTTTAGAGATGGGCCAGCTGAGCGCGACCACGTAACCGTTAAATCAAGAAACTGATCGAACCGTTATTTCTTTGGGACATTGAGCTATACTTGTTGTTTGCTTTCAGACACGATAATGGTCTCGGTCTCGCGCAGCAGGTCCAAACGATGTTGTATTTATACGATTCCATCATTTTGCCGCCAGAATGATATTTATTTCCTTTTTCTCTCTATCCATTTCAAATTCCAAATCTGTCGATGTTCGATCGCCAGATCTCCCAACGCGTAAGCGTGTTCTTTTTTTCCCGCCTGTGAAACGTTAACTCGTTCAGAATTTGTTACATCTCCATCAGTTTGATGAGAATATGAAATGTCGCACGTCATCCTATTCCCATTCTTTTTTTTTCTGGTGTAATTATTCCGGTAAGTTTAAAGCGGTCCATGACACGAGCAATGGAATCGTTATCATTATAATTCGCTCGCATTCGTCTCTTCCTGCGCCATCTTCCTTTGAAAAGTCACTCCAATTTTTTTCATAATTTTATCCTATCGAGGGTCGATAAACAATGTTTTGGTCCTAGAAATGTTATATTGTTATGTACTTGTACCAATACGAATGGCGAAATATCGTCTTTCATTCCAATTACAATGTTCCTTGGTTCATCAATTCTCATTCGCTCTCTCTCTCTCTCTCTCTCTCTCTCTCTCTCTCTCTCTCTCTCTCTCTCTCTCTCCCCCTCCCCCTCCCTCTCTCCCTCCACTTCTACTCTCTCTCTCTCTCTACTCTCTCACTCTTCCTCTCTACCGTTTATATTCATTGAAGAAGCTAGCCTCTGCATACCACTTCCATACTATTTCAACCATTGAATCTCCCTAGTTTCCACTTGTCATCTTCCGTTGTTCTATTTGTATTTATCATCAAACATCATAATTGTAAATTATAATTATTATAAACGTTTACACGAAATAATAAATTCTGATAAAATGTCTAAAAAAAGAACGAAACAACTGTAATCTCGGCTGCCTTGGCATTGCGTGGTCCTGAGAAGCGAATATCCAGGCTCTGTGATTGTGGAATTTATGGTAAAGAATCGGAAATAAAGGAAACGTGAAAAAGGTACGAAGTCCCGAATGGACGATGCCTTAAGTTGTCATGAGAGAACACATATTCGTTACGATGCCTTCAAATGTCTGTCGTTGTCGTTTTTCAATTTGTGTTAGAATTTAGGTCGTAGTTTTTGGCTATTGTTAGAATTCTTATTTTCGTCGTGCCGTCTTCGTCACCGTCAATATCCTCGGTATTGTTGGTTTGATAGACAGGATATAAGTAAAGTTCGATCAGAACAACGAGGAATATCCACAAAGGAAGACTATACGACAAATTACTCCGCAGAGGTGAAATCGTGTCGTACACGGAACAACACCGTGATGGTATTTGATGTTCCACAGGTCCTCGGTGTTGGAAAAATTTGCTACGCTGAAATTGACCGATAAATTCGACACGTTACCGTTGGGATTGCGTATGAAATGATGAAATCGTGTATCATGCTAAATCGATAATTATACGTTTCTATCCTATTCGCAATTATTACTTTACGTGTTAATACAGACCTTTTTTCGAAAGAAATTATTTGCACATTCAAATGGGGAACGAACATGAAACGGTTGGTCGCGAAATGTTACGTTCAATGGTGAAACAATGTCTGATGAAATTCTTCGATGAACCTGGTTACCGTGCTTATGTACTTGTAATACATGACTCGCGGCGAATCATTCTTGATTCGAGGGGTAAAATATTCAATTGTTACAGCAGACACATTGTCTTGAAGTTTTTCAACTAATCTTACCATCACAGAATATTTCACCGAAGTTATTTCCACATAAAACTGTAACAGTGGCGTACAGTATTCTATTTTTTTTTCCGTACAAAATGCCTCGATCTTTGTCGTTTAGTGACGTCATTTTCTAAGAATCGAAGAAGGTACGAGGATAACGACACGTACATTGAATTGTTCTTTGAAGTATTGCGTAGGGTGATTATTTAAACCATTTTGATTGATTATTGTTGTTGTTATTATTATCATTTCAGATACAGAACTAAGTAATGACTCTACCTGCAACGTAGGCCACGAATACAAACGCAAGAAAAATTTTAGTTCATTTTCATTCGAACGCGAGTTGAATCGAATTGAACATAAAAAGAAGTGCAATATCGAATTCGAAATGTTCGGGGAGAATACGATTTGAAATAGTTCTGGAAACGCAGGGAAAACTACGAAGGCTGGTTATTGGCTGATCTGCGTCTCACTAACACCATCTAGGGACGTTTTCTAAATTTGTTGTTGCGTCGAGTGGGGTGTGGAGAGGCGCCCGATACCGATGGTGGGGATGAGTGCAAAAGCACAGATAAAGGTCACCTTCAGTTTTAGTCAGAGACAGGACGTGGAAGCAGTGTCTGGGGTTTTGTCCGATAACCGCGGGTTCTTCGTTAACTTTAAAACTGACAGGATCGTCCACACTTCAGTTTCCGTCATAATAATTATTTTTATTCGGTGAGTTGATTAACACCTACATATTTATTTCTTAATACAGTTCGACGGTGGTAGGACTTTTCACTTCACCCAATTGTCAGTGACAGTACGACGTTGCGTTGTATACACATTGCAATGCATAACTGTAAAACCAAGTTGAAAATCTTACTAACACGCTCTATCGATCCACTTATTTTTTAAATTATATTAGCCGTCGCTCGGCGAACAAAACGATCACGTAAGAAATTTATGGCATCTTCCTCGAACATTGTAATTCAAATGATCTATACTGTACATTTCACTGTCGTTCGGATGTTTTGATGCGCGGTACTTTGAGACTGTGCCAGATTCCATTGATTCTTTGCACGCACGCTATTTTATTTTAAAATACGAAGGACTGCTCGAGGAACTTTCGTGTTGCAATGCCCTTTGAGAAAATATGTTGATATTCAACGCTCCGTTTGAGATTCCTAATGTCAGTCTGCGTTAACATATTTAATTCTACGATAATTTACTACTATCAAAGTACAGATTTGCATTAGTTGCAACGTTCGTGTTATACTATATAAAATGCTCTTCTAATGTTTAAGAATTTCTGTGTCCCTTTTTCCAAGGTTATATCATACACAATTCCGGTTTATCATCCTTTAGTAATTGGTCAAATTCACTGTTTACTTTTTCTGTAAGATATGTCTGAAAGAAGTAGTACAATTTCATGTTCTTGTAATATGTACAAATCAGAGGATGAAGGTTCCTCTCCAGAGTTTGTTACTCAGGCAAAAAGTAATTTGTTAGCTGCAAAGTATTTGCTGTGGTTGACTTGAAATTAATAAGAGCTCCAAAAAATAATGCAGACATTCGATCAGATGACAAGGAACTGAATTTTCTTGTTTCCGTGAAAACTCCATCATCTTTAGAAAATGCAAGCATAAATACTTCTGGTACAGACAATAGTTTAACTGGGTATAAAGCAAAAGTTAATGAATTGAATTTTCAATTATCTATGGCCTTTCCACAAGTGAGCAAAGTTTGCAACAAGTGTAATACATGGTACTTATAAACGAATAGCATATTGTCTTATACTAATAGAGAACTTCGTTAGATGTTCACAAAAAATTATCTCAGCGATCGTACAAGCGGTATCTTTAATTACTGTTACGACAGTTTGGACACATCAGCTCCATTTCTTGATGAATCTGACAGTGATTATTTATGTGCACAACCAGTCCAGGCAAACAAACTATATAATATAAAGTAGTATTATTATAAGTAATATAATTAAATGGAATGTTCAGCTAATATAATTTAACATTATAGGGACCTAAGTATTATTACAATCGAAAAATGGCAGATGATCTAGCAGCACAAAGATTCATAAAACCTGGTAGTCATAAAGGTAAAGGCATTGCAGTCTTCACCAGTGGAGGTGATTCTCAAGGTAAGAAATTAAACCGTTTGGTTAGAAAATGACTATTGTACACTACACTGTTTATTTTCACTGCAATGTATCTTTTAGGAATGAATGCTGCAGTTCGAGCAGTCGTTAGAATGGGTATTTATCTAGGATGTAAAGTTTTTTTCATAAAGGAAGGCTATCAAGGCATGGTAGATGGTGGAAGTCACATTGTAGAGGCGACTTGGTCCTCTGTGTCTTGCATTATTCATAGAGTACGTGTATAGTTGTGTTTTTTTTATTACTTAGCTTAGGAGGCTAATAAATTCATCTATGTTACAGGGTGGTACAGTAATAGGTTCAGCTCGATGTAAAGAATTCAGAGAACACTCTGGTCGTAGGAAAGCTGCCAAAAATTTAGTAACTCGTGGAATTACTAATTTAGTTGTAATTGGTGGCGATGGTTCTCTTACTGGTGCAAATCTTTTCAAGGAAGAATGGGCAGATCTATTAAAGGAATTGGCTGACGCAGGTAAAAAATATTGCTCTCTTTCGCATCTATCTCTTCATATCTGTTACGTGCATTCTTCGTGTTTTTCTATCTTTAGGTGAAATAACTAAGGAGCAAGCAGACAAGTATCAACACTTGCATATCGTTGGTATGGTCGGATCTATCGATAATGACTTTTGTGGAACTGATATGACCATTGGTACTGATTCCGCTTTGCATCGTATCATTGAAAGCATTGACGCAATCGTTAGTACTGCGTATTCTCATCAAAGGACATTCATTATGGAAGTTATGGGTCGTCATTGCGGGTACGTAGACACTAGTGTATGTCGATACGAATTAATTTCTTCAGAGGAGCATTTCACTTCGATAATAGCATCACCAAAATCTTTAAACAGGAAATTGACTTTCCAGCAACGAAAGAAAATACCCTGTTAAAGTGTGTAGTCTTTGATAAACTAATAATGTTTAGTTCTGCGGTATTATTTAATTACAAGTCTGGTCAATTTTCGGATAGGTATCTGGCCATTGTGGGCGCTTTAGCTGCAGAAGCAGATTTTGTATTCTGCCCGGAATCACCACCTCCAGTTGACTGGCCTGATAAACTATGTAAAAAATTGGAGCAGGCATGTGTTAATTAGGAATTTTCCGAATTTCTTACCATATTTGTGGCCGCACCGTGTTGCCTTTTACTAACTAAATTTAACAAATACGGCGATTATATATTTTTCCTATACTTTTGATTGCTTACTTGTGTTGTTGATGTCACGAAGCAAAATGTTGTTTCCTGTTATATATCATTTCCCCTTTTTATTTATCTATAAAACTTAAATTAGGTTTCATTTCATACAATTGCGCGATCATAAACGAAATAATGAACAATTAAATAGTAATTTCGACAAGCCATGATACGTAAAGATAATGCAATTAGAGCCTTGCAGGTATCTGACGTTAGCCTCGAGTTTATCTTCCGAAGTATGCTATTCTTTTGTACCTGAAGCACCGACAACAGGTGATTGGGTCGAGGAGGTTTGCAAAGCTGTGCAACAGGCACGTTTCAAATAATAACGTTACCCATGATTAAACTTTCGTAACTAGAATACAATCTTGTTGCGGCCAGATGTTGCTGTATTTCATTAAATTCATTATCTTTTATATTCGGAAGCGTGTGTCTGCTCCTTCACCAATGTAGTTAGATTAAGCAGAACATTAATTGTATGCTAGTTTCTGAATGGAAAACTTACAGTGTTGTATGTAAACGTTGTTTATACATACTAAACACAAAACAAGCCAGTTGAAATCTCCTGAAATTTTCAGTCTGGTATTTGTATTTTTCATTCGTCCGAATTGAACATTCTTGCATTCCTAAATTTACTCACTATTGTTACCTTTCATTTTCTAATATTTTTAGCTAGCTTTTATAACATACTATTACAGTTACCTGGCTCTAGTGGCAGCCATATGTTGCGAAGCTGACTTTGTATTCATCCCAGAGTGGCCACCTGAACAGGATTGGCCAAACAAGCTGTGCAAAAAGTTGTTGCAGGTTCGCAATTTTTTTTATAATTTTTTCAGCGATTCAAAAATTGAACTGCGTTAGATGCGTTACTATGCAGTGAGAGTAAACACAATGAATGATTTTATAAGATCTATGCTTTATTCGCTTCGCTAGGAACAGATGGAACAAGATATTTTTGATAGTTCTTATTTTGGTTTCTTTGTTTCTCATGGTAAGCTTGTCTGTGTAACTGCACGCGGTTTTCTTTTTATTTCATACATGATTTAGCTGTGCACATCAATCATACATTTTTCAGTTTAACAAATTGTGACAAGTTTTCGTATAACAACTTACAACACAGTAGTCAGTGTGACCTTTCGAAATCTGTTCCCTTCAGCCATACATTATCTATGCAAGTATAGACAATACAGTCATTAGGATTTCTGTGTAAGTATTAATATCGAAACAACGGTTTTTTCAGGAACGACTTACTGGCCAACGTTTGAATATTATCATTGTGGCTGAGGGAGCAGTGGATCGAAATGGCCAGCCAATTACAGCTGAAAAAGTCCATAATGTTGTTGTAGATAAGCTACAACAAGACACCAGGATTACCGTTCTTGGTCATGTCCAAAGAGGTGGTAATCCGTCAGCTTTTGATAGAGTTCTGGTTAGTAGCTATGCTGTATGATTGGTATGTAGAAACTTGCTAAATCTCAATGGAGTTGCATTACCGTAATAATAACAATGACGACGAAACATTCAGGGCTGTCGAATGGGAGCGGAAGCTGTGATGGCTTTAATGGAAGCAACACCGGAAACAGAAGCTTGCGTCGTTACGCTGGACGGAAATCAAGCCGTTCGATTGCCGCTAATGGAGTGTGTCCGTCGTACCAAGGCAGTAGCGCAAGCTATGGCCGATAAAAATTGGGACCTAGCTGTTCAACTCCGTGGAAAGTAAGCAGAACCGTTGATAACGCATATAAACTGTCCAATATACGAATTGAATTGTTACGTGAAATATTTTTAGAGGATTCGCTCGCAACTTGGAGACATACAAGATGTTGACTCGTCTGAAAGCGCCTGTAGATCACGATCCGAACAAGGTACATAATTGTTTTTTCGAACGTATTATGAGAAGCTACCACGAACTCAAAACCTTCTGTCGAAATTACGAACTAGATACATCCATTTAAATAAAAAATTTAGTAGAGGGTTAGTAAACGAAACATTGGATGCAAACTATTCGAAGGTTTTTAGTTGTAATGTGTTTAACTGTAATACAGTGGCGAAGAGTTATCTTTATTACATGTATTGTTTAATACTGCTTCAGGAAAGTAATGGCCCCGCATTAACAAAGGTAAATCTGTTTACGAAAGAAATATTAATTTTCCCGTTTCTGCTAAATAATGAATTTCGATGCCTTGTAGCGCAAATCTCTCTAACATCTCCTAATTCTCCTTCTAAACTAGCAATTCACTCTATGCGGACAAGTGAGTTAACCAGCATTTAAATCATCGTTTTATCTCTATCGTGTTTTCATGTACTCTGTTTGTATTTTTTTTTTTTTTATACATCTAGCAAGCGTTTCGCTAAGCTGACAGAAGTGAACATATAAACATCGTACCATACTTAATGCCGAACATTACGTCAGACCACAGAATGTGTTCGTTTTTTTTTAAATGCACGCTGCATGGGATTACCATCCAGTTCGTCCACGATATTGTTTGAATGTTTTGTTTCAGGACCATTATACGTTAGCTGTGATGCATATAGGATCGCCTTCCTGTGGTATGAACGCGGCCGTGCGTTCATTCGTTAGAAATTGTATATATCGAGGCGACAAGGTATCATCTGTCAGCTGGAATTTCTTTGTACAATATTATCCGAATGAGATTTTTATAGCGCACACTTTCAGGTTTACGGAATTTGCGACGGAGTATTGGGTCTTATGGCTGGAAAGTTCAAACAGATGGATTGGCCATCCGTCACCGGGTGGGTAGCTCAAGGTGGTGCTTATTTGGGAACGAAACGTACTCCTCCGAAAGAGGAGCAGTTGCCCCATATTGCCCAGAAACTCAAGGAATATGGAATTCAAGCGTTGCTTATTATAGGAGGATTCGAGGTAACAATCATGAAAGAACACTTAGTACAAGTAATAGTTTGCGGAACAACAATTTTCTTTGGGATCGTAACCGACTGTTTATTCCATCACAATAGGGTTACCAGACGGGACTTAGTTTCTTCAAAGCTAGGGATAAGTACGAAGAATTCCGAATTCCCATTGCTATGATACCTGCAACTATCAGTAACAATGTGCCGGGTACAGAATTTTCATTAGGTTGTGATACTGCTCTGAATGAAATTACGGAGGTGAGATTAAATATTTTACCGAAATTTGACGGTCGAACGAGACGATGATGTATATTAAGTCGTGTGGATGTATGGTTCGTGTATTTATTATTGAAACAATGGGTGGTTATTGCGGTTATCTAGCCACTGTGGCTGGATTAGCTGGCGGCGCTGACGCGGCATATATATTCGAGGAGAAATTCAATATCAAAGATTTAAATCAGGATGTGATTGCGATGGCTGCGAAGATGTCCGAAGGTGTACAGAGGGGTCTTATCCTGAGAAACGAGAACGCTAATTTAAATTACAATACAGATTTTATGCAGAGACTGTTCAGCGAAGAGGGAAAGGGTCTCTTTAGCTGTAGAATGAATATCATAGGTGTGCATTTAATAACAGATCGACATTAAACTCTGAAATTCCTGCAAATAAAAATACCTTTGTGGACACTCTGATGAAAATATCGTCGACTCTAGGTCATATGCAACAAGGTGGTTCGCCGACTCCGTTCGATCGTAACTTGGGTACAAAGATGGGTTCCAAAGCGGTCGATTGGTTCAGCGACCAGCTGAAGAAGCACACTAACGCCGATGGAAAAACATTAACCACGGATAACGATACTGCGGTTATGATCGGTATAGTGCGGAGACAATATAGATTTACTCCGTTTGAGGATCTTCTCGAAGTAACCGATTTTGAGTAAGTACACAAGCCAACGGAAATTTAGGAATCACAGTTGTAACTTCGGGTCGTTGAGTTTTATTTTTTGTTCAGTAAACAATGTGTTTTGTCACGTTGAAAGATTCGGGTAATATGTTACGAATTTTGTAGGCATCGCATTCCAACGTATCAATGGTGGATGAAATTACGGCCGTTGCTCAAAGTTTTAGCGAAACACGAGTCCACGTACGAGGAGGAAGGACTTTATATAACTATCGAGGAAATGGATCTCGAGAATGACCCACCTCTTGTCTAAGCGAACAATTACACTTCACGATGATACGGTATAAGGTAATGTTCCGTAAAGTGTATAATGTTAATCGTGGAAAGTAGATTCTATTTGAAGAGTATTACAGTATTGTATGGCATTATGGTAACCATGTTCCGTTGTTATCTTCGAGGCGAACGATCAAATTTTAGATATAAAATCGTAGAATACAACCTTCTGCGGGATTTAATTGTAAGTGAAACCATTCTTATCGTTGACTGCAAAATTCATAATGTATACACGGTGCACCTGTCGTTTTGTATGTTCAGTTTATTTAATAACGAGACATTAGCGCGCTGAAAACCTTGAATGTGAACGATCTAAATAAACGACAGACTATTGCACATTACTTTTGCCATGGTTAAAGAATACAGATGAATATTTTGTCCGAGAAATATACGAATTTAATGTATTTTAAAATGCGGTTTAAGCTCAGGTGAGAAGTAGGTACAAAAACAGTACCTGAAAGTGCGAAGGTAAGCAGCTATACCTGAATAGTGTAAGAGAACAAGACGAGTTATTAGAAAATCCAAATGGCATTTTCATTGATAGTGATAAAAAAAAACAGTTAAATTGTTATAGCAGTGACAGTGTTAAATATTTATTGCTATTGATAAAAATATGCGTATACGCATTGTTTTGAGAATAAGGACAGACGAAGTTAGGAAATTAATGTAATTGTACATATAATAATCAAATGATACATTACAATGAGGATATGCATTAAGTATACATAATCACGGTTGAGTGTGTGATGATCTCTCCATACGATATTTGAATTGAATAATTTCTAGTTTCAGTGCTTACTGATGAATCGTTCGAAGCACGTGAAAAAAAAGCACATTTGACGTTGCGTTTATTATTGGCCATATATTACGTATACATATAGGATATAGGTGTCGAGCCATTTAAAAAGAGTTGCGTTGCAATCGTGTGTGAATTTTTAAAAGAAACCAAATGACATATCGAGCACGTATTTTATTCACGTTATTTTACCAAGAGTCCGTTAGAATGAGAATCTGTTACAGTCATTACTCGAACGCTTTAGTTTGCAGCATGAATCACGAAATCGGTCACTACTCTCATGGAACGCTACTTCGCGGATAAATGGTACTAGGCTATATTTGTGGTCTACTAAGATATAAAACTAAACGTAACGTGGCATTTTTCCGTTAATGAAAACTTTATCCTTTGGTTTAGCTTTACCGATAGCTACGAAAAGCTATTAAGAAGAATATACTTGTCTACCTCGAACCATAATTTGCAACGTTGGACGACGTTAAAAGGGCCACGCCAAAGACCCGAGTCGTGCTGGTTGCGTGTAACATTAAAAGATTTTGCTAAGATTTAAGGCTTGTGACCACAAGAGTATTTAGATTTAAATCGTGTTATATCGTTGTACCTTGTTCAGTTCTCGTGTATTTGTCACGAGCCGTACGAATACCAGGCTCGTAATGATTTTGTGTAAAGTAGAATTTACTGTTCGTACCGAAATTCTAGAATCCAAACACCACGAATTTATTCGTATTTGTGAACTTCAGATGATGCGGGATAACGTGTGATAATAATGTGTTGATTTTACGAAACGTGGTACGAGAGAAACATTTTCTAGCGATTTGTGACGCTTGTCCACGGTTCACTAATGCGAGAGCAGTGTGTCGATCAACAATGATACGTAAAAGAAAGGCTTCCTTTCAATTGACATCGTTATTATAAACTTTTCCAGTGTAATCCATTTTATTATAAGATACCAGTAATCGAGGAAGCAGCTTTGTTCGGATACATAAGGAGACAGAGCTTGCGACACATGTAATCGTGCATACTTGTCCTAAAGTATTGAATCCTAATTCTAGGTTAATGACAATGGTGTGTATACGTGTTTAATGAAAGATTACGTAAATCGCTCGTTTAAAGTCGTTGCTGTTGTTGCGAATCGTCTAGAATATCGTGAAGACAATAGTTCTTGTCGAGAAGCAAATAAATGACACTATTAATCGTTCCAGACGGACAATTGCTAACTATATAGAATAAAACACGTTTTACAAAAATATGCTTGACAGAATTCTATAGAGTTTTAAAGATCATCATTTATTTCGGCCTATCATACGATGAATAGAACCGGATATCGTACTTAAACTGACTTACTGATCTGAGTGATTCATATTAAACTATCGAATACAGTATTGATTTTGAAAATGTTTCAAGGCAAAGTACATAATCGCATGTCTACAGAAAAACTTTTTTGTTTTATCCATTCATATACCCTATTCTGCGTGCAGAAGTTCCAATATAATTTCTATAGATCCATGTACAAGTTCGGTATTTCATCGTATATCGGGTGTTCACCGACACACGAACGAACGAACATCGAATGTCTCATTGTTAATTGAGCTGATGCAAACACGCAGTAATGTACAAATATGCACTGGCATTAAATATCATACCATTAATAACTAACCGATAGAGTACGAAAGATATAACGTTGAAAGAGTATATTATTTTTACGATTACAGATATATATGTATATTTTCGACTCATTGTTGATCAATGAATTTACAGTTTATCTGTGTGTCATAATATACACGTAGCGTGCAAAAGTTATTTTATTCCAACATCAAATTGTTGAATGTGTATTTTCACTCTTACCGTCGCATGACTACTTCTAGTTGTAATCAATTCGTCGATAGCCCAAAGTTTCGCGAGGTGTACTCGTGGTTAATGCACAATTTCAGTCACAGGTACGTAAACGCGTCTCTGTATGTATAAATAAAATATACGCGTATGTCGCGATCACTCAGAATGTACCTAATGCTCTAAATAAAATGTATCTTATAAGTGTTTAACGGTTTTGATCTGCCCTTTTTCGTGGTGTTGTATCATTAACATGCTCTTTACGATTGTGCACTTTTAAATTCTCTTTCGGCAGAATTCAAAGGATCCACTCATGACCGTACTCTGACATAATATAAATCGTCGCATTTGAAGACAACAGAGCGTACGTATAATTGTGCGCTCGAACTTTCAGCTACAAAACTAATCATCTTCCTGCCGAACAAAATTTTATTTTCCGTTTGTAGTACAAAAGACCATAAGAAATACGAAAATATCGGTAATTCTATGTATCATTTTTGATATTATTCTGATTTACATGGTGCCAACAAGTATAGACAGAGGCGCCACATTGTCCAACGTTGGCCACTCGTTTTCATACCCTGCTTTTTCCTTGCATTAGTAGTGTATCGGTGTAAGCGGTACTGGCACAATCTTTTGACGGACTAGCCAGTATTAGTATAGTTCAGTATAGTTACACCTGTACACTGTGGTACAGTTGTCCGCCGTATCGTTCGGTTCGAACACTTTTCAGTGAAGGACTGACTATCGTGAACCGAGAAACAGTGAATTTTGTTCTTGAAATGGTTGCAATTAAAGGACGCAAAAGTTCGAATAAAAATCCTCCTATATTCAGTCATGAATTCGTCATTCAAAATCATGGAGATATTGTTTCTTGCGTGGCTTTGATTTTTGTGACTGGTCTAATGGTGCAGGTCAGTGACCAATTTTTTTCTCGACAATAGACTTTCACATTATTTGAAAACCTGTTTTCCCACAATCACGTCGTGTGTCTCATTTCATTTAACAGTGTTCAGCGAGTGAGACTCAACCGTTTAGTTGAGAATTCTTATACATATTTTACCAGTTTCACTTATCGTTAATGGAATAACCATATGTTATATTCTTCGCAGACATATAGCGTGGTCGTGATATCAGTCAAACAGTAAATATCCTTTTCAAAATATCCTAAATATTCTGAATAGTAATTTATACTATTTAAAATATTTAGGATATTTTATTGGAATTTACTTGTAAATGAAATACCTACCGTCGTCAGTCATAAATCGTAATCCTTTTATTGGGCGGAACTTTACAACAGTGCCACGATATCAATCGGTGCCGCCGCTCGACGTGTTAATTTAGGACCACGCTATATCTCTGCGAGGATTGTATACACTTGCCACTGAGAAGGATTTACCGATGAATTGATGATCACAGATTAGATACGTCTTGTGTCAAACAATTTATTATTTATTATACAGATTACTCTTTCTTTTATTGATTTCTTTAATTTTTACTGTTCCAAATTGTGATGTCTTTAAAATGTTATTATTTCCAAATTATAAATCGTTTGCTTACCCAGTATTTCTTTAACCACATCATTTATCTTATAGGCAACATCACCATGGGCATATACATTCATTGCTCTCCATCATAATGTATCTTCTGACATTGAAGATCCAATGGTGCCAGTCAAATATACAACCGGCTGGAAAGACTCATGCGCTGTGTTTTTCTACTTCTTAATTACAATTGTAATGCATGCTGTGTTTCAAGAATACGTGTTTGATGTAAGTTATGTCTCTTGTAAACTCCCCCTTCTTTTTAAATGAACAGGCACACGAGCAATTGTATTTTTCTTTCCTTTAGAAAATTTCTAAACGTCTACATCTCAGTAAGGTGAAGCTTGCTAAATTTAACGAATCCAGTCAACTGGTTTTGTTTTTTGCTTTATCCATTATATGGGGCATAGATATAATTGTCAGGTAAACAGTTATTTATAATAATTGTGCAGTAATAAGTATTACTTTGTATTGTAAATTTGCATTTTTTCAGGGAAAATTTGCTGTTAAATATAACATCGTTATGGAAAGAATATCCTGTGCCATTGACATTCTCTTTGAAATTATTCTTTATTGGTCAGCTATCTTATTGGTTGCATTGCTATCCTGAATTGTATTTCCAAAGGGTAAAGAGAGAAGATATCCCACCCCGCATTGTGCAAGCAACCATTGGATTCTTATTTACCCTTGCAGCTTATATTTTAAAGTATGAGTTACATGTGCTTTATGTATGACTGGTTTTATCATTTTACAGCACTACCTAATTAATCCGCTTAATATGTATCTCTTGCAGTTTCCAACAAGTAGGAATCATGTTATTGGTTTTGCACTACGCGGGCGATATTATACTTCATGTCGCCAGAATTGTTCATTTTGTCAGTAAAAGGGAACAGATAACAAAACGTAAGTTAAAATACGACAATTCGGGCTACTACGTACGAAAAACAGATGTCTACTAACATTTACCTATTTTCTTACAGTGATGTTTCTTGTTGCTAATTCCATGTACCTTTTCGTACGGATTGCAACACTCGCTGTTGCAACCTTAGTATTCCTGTATGGTTTAAGTCGAACTGAAAGTGTATTTGATTATGTTACTGGGAATTTTAATGTCCCGCTCGTACGATTCTCAGCTTTAAGCATTATCATTGCCTTCCAAGCGTATCTTTCTTACGTATATGTTACAAGACAAATTAAACGCGTTCGTGACAATGCAATCCCCGTACAAATACCTGCCAAGACGAAACAAAAGTCGAAGAAAAAGGAAGGTAAGACAAGACGACAAGTTTAAATGGGCGTTGCTTCATGTAAAATGTATATTTTCAGGAAAAAAACCGGCAGCGTCCGAAGACGATGATTTGCCAGAGGTAGATCAGGCAACTAAAAAGAACTTGAGATCTCGTTCTTCTGCAAAGGCAAAATAGATACGTGGTTAATTAAAAAATGCATTCAAGGCTGATAAATTATTATTTTCATTCGTCGGAGGTGACGATGAACCCGATTTTCAATACTTGTTTATTTAGATCGCTTGTAAAGTGCTGGACATATTGAATATCGAGACTACTTGACACTTGAACTAGTACACGTGACGGCTTCCACTATTTTAACATTCAACATTGTATTTTGATTTCCCAGTCTACTCTATATCAAACTTATTGTCGCGAATAGCGAAGTGTTTAGATATTGTATATAACCTTTTATACATATTATACACATGGCTCACGGAAAATTAATTGTACTATGACCTTCTGTATAGAAAATATGATGGTATATTGTTTAGAGTTATGATTAACTCTAGAATAACAGTATATGAGATGAGACGCATACAACAAACTCACGATTGATTTCTAAGGAATAGAACTTAATTAATAATTACTTAAAACGGTGGACTCATTCTTATTTAACGGATAAACTGTATTTTTTTAAAATAATCATTAAATGTCCGGTGATATAAATTAAAAGTATATGTTCCTAAGTTCATTAGAAGAGTTACAGCAGCTGCCATGGTCAATGTTGCAGGTCCCTGAAATGGAACGCTCGTGAGGCGATTTTGAATAAATTTTTCCTTAGTAAAAATGTTATCCGAGACTTTTTTAACAAGATATTAACAAGAAAACCGCGACCAATTAGTTGGTCACTAATCGTAGTGGACCCATCCTTAGGGTTAAATCGATACTACCAAGGTATCAATACTTTTACTCATAACTACTTTTGTATGAAGGTATAGATACTTACACGGTATTGAAACAAAAGTATGGATACCTACTTGTATCGAATTATATTTTCCTAACGTTGCTCCTATACTTACTTCATATATACACACGGGGTCTCTTACACATGCTCCGGGGGTTCTATGACCCCACGCTGTCACCACACGGGATCTCTGGCGCCTCCTCCGGGGGCTCTGTGACCCCACGCTCTCGTCACACGGGGTCACTGGCGCCACCTCTGGGGGTTCTGTGGCCCCCACGCTGTCACTACACGAGGTCTCTGGCGCCACCTGTCGGGGTTCTTTGACCCCACGACCTCGTCCCACGGGGTCACTGGCTCCACCCGTGGGGGTTCTGTGGCCCCAAGCTCTCACCACACGAGGTCTCTGGCGCCACCGGTGGGGGCTCTTTGACCCCACGACCTCGTCCCACGGGGTCACTGGCGCCACCCGTGGGGGTTCTGTGGCCCCAAGCTCTCACCACACAGAGTCTGTTGCAGGTGCTCCGGGGGTTCTATGACCCCTCTTACAAGCTACTGCGCAGTACCTTCGCAAACAAACTCGGCTTCCACTAGGGGATAAAGTGGCGTTGGAAAAGGGGCGTCTACCATTTGGTTTCGGAAGTTTCTGATATTTATGCCAAATTAACATGCATTTTAATATTTATTTCGGTACTTGAAATAAATTTAATAAGTGGTAGAAGGCTCTTCTCCTTCTAATGGAAGCCGAGTTTGCTCATGAGTTTTAGATTTTTGCTTTAGGAATCGTTGAGAACAACCCTAAGACCCGAAACGGAACGTTACAAATCCCATGGAAAAGAGCCCAACTTTTGAGCGGCAACGTACAGTTTTTTGCAGTTTATTGTGCAAGTGTATGGAAATTTATCCCGGTGAGATGTCCAGGGATGTTGTTCGATTGTTTTGTATTAATTAAACCGTTCTAGAGATGTATGTGTTGTTATTAAGTTCTTCTTATACATATTGTTCCGACGAGAAAAGAAATATTGCTTGGAGTAGTTGCTTCGATTGTCGATTGTAATTATGGCAAAACGAAAAAGTATAAATAAACGGCTCTCCAGATATAGCAGAAGCACCGTTGGCTCGGCTATTCTGGACCCTGATACAGGCCTTCTGGACAATGGTATGTATAAATTGTTCTTGAACGTTATGTAGGTTATGTATTTGCGTCGTAACTTGACACTGTGCATATGTACGTATGTTGCAGAACAACCATATTGGTGGAGAAATTTAGAAAACGATACAATAGCAAGACCATCCGCGCGTTTTAGTACCTTGAATCAAACGAGTCAACACTTGAACTCCAACTCGTTACTCGAAACGAGTAAACCTGAAGGTGAATGGTGGAAAGTATTGGATACCCCGTCTCGTAGATCCAAATCTTTAGTAACGATTCCTAATCGTTCCAGTAAAGGTAAAAACGATGTCTCAGAAAATAAAATATTTCTAATTCAATCTATACATTAACTGTTATATTGTAATAGATGCGATCTACGGCACAGCAGCACTCTCAGAGTCGGATGAAGAATCTGAAATCGCGAAGAAGGAGCCTCCTTTACGGTCAGAAGCAAAGAAAGTTCATGGTAACACCTCGAATGCTTTGAAAGTTTCCAAGTCATCGGTGTTATCCACTTCCCAGCATAAAGTCGGGAGAAACAGTTCTGTCTATGATTCTAAGATAACCGATGAGGTTCCTGTTGTTTCTAGACAACTAGCCAAGAACAAGAGTACCAGTTTGAATCAAAGTCAAGAAACAGACGAAATTTTGAAACAAAAACCTAGTATTTTCAGGCAGAAAGGGAAGAACAGAGACGAGAACATATTTGAGGAGATATTAAACGAAAGGAGGGAAGCTGGCTCAAAAAAAAAAAATAAACTTTCTATTGCATCCGCCTCTCCCATCATCGCTCGAGCTGATCCGAGAACAGTGTCGTCACTGATCGAGAACGAACCCAACACTTCGGATTGGTCGATACCAAAAATAACGAGTACGCTGCTTGAAAATACTGTTTCTTTTCAGCAGAGTAGCGCAAAAGATAGTACCAGCGACACAGAAACCATAATATTGAAACGAAAATCGAAACTGTTGATGCGCCGTAATATAGACACAAAACGAAATGTTTTTAAAAATATTCTCACAGAGGAAGAAAGCGACGCCGATAACGAAGATGAGAATCGATCGATTCGTAAGAGCGCCGCAAGGGACGCCAGGATACCAACAAATTATGCGTCCGGACAAATCAATAAGTCGCACAAGTCCTTGGAATCAGTGGTAGAAAATATTCAGGATAAAAGTAAGCACGATGAACGGAAACGATCGAAAGGGACGAGCTCGTTCGACATCACCGATTCCATCGTTCCAGCGACTCAGAGCGCTAAGAAACCGATCGAACGGGTTCGTGTGGTCGAATCCTCCGTAACTTCTAGCGAAACCTCCAATACGGACCAGGATCTTCGCGAAGTATCGAAAGTCAGATCGAAGTTATTGAGGGGAATGTACAGAAGTCAAAGGAAAAATATGTTCGAAGAAATTCTCGAAGCAGACGAACATTCGCATAGAACAATTTCTTCTAATCGTTCGAAAGGACAGAATTTTGCGGTTGAGGACGTTCTGGATACACCAATGGCAAGACATCGAAGCGTAAGTAGCAGAGAGGACTCGAACATTGCTTCGGAGGACATAAATCTGAAACTGTCAAGCTGTACGGACGCAAGCGACATCGAAATAATAAGAGCTAGTCGCGATAACAGTAATAAGGAGAGAACAATGGATGGAAGAAGCGTTCGATCGAAAATCGATCATACTGGCACGCGGGAACAGAAAGTTACGAACGCAACAGACGATCGAAGTTCCAATATTAGTTCCCATCGAAAATCTATTTTTTTAGGGAACGATCAAGAAGACGATGTTTTGGCAGAAGAGAATATCAAGGTGTCGCGGAGAGGTACACATGCAAGTTTGGATGTTTTCGAACAAGAGGCGATCGGGGCGGGACAAAGCAGACATTCGAATAGGTCGCAGGTAGCAGCGGCCATATCGTGTCGTTCAGGTTATTTCGAAGAGACCGGTGTGGAAAATTCACAGAAAGGCCCGAGCAGAGGTTCGGTGAGATCGCGAGAATCGTCGACGATTAGCGAGCCGAGTGACGTCAGCATAGAGCCGAGGCAGAATATTTCAACGAAGCAGAGCAGGAACTTGGATGGAAACCAGTCGTTTTTAGGTAGCGCACGGGAAATTACGTCGAGTGAAATCGAGAATGGTAGTAGCACAGGGAAAAGTTTAGGGGAATCCCGAAACAAAGAGGATAGTCCGAAATCGGAGGCAATTTTGTCGCTGAAAGATCTGCCTAGTGGGCTATTGAAAAGTACAGGTTCGTCCAGGTTACTGGAATACTTACTTTCGACCTCCACGAACAAGGAGCGCGAAGAGAAACCAGACGAAGTCGAGAATACTAGGCGGGAACGGAGCAAGAGTAATCTGAGGGACATTGATGATGGCTCGACATCGAGCACTAGAAACTCCGAGACAGAAGAACAAGGTCACGTTCGATCGAGCCCGAAAAGTGGAAGTATGGATAGGTCGCAGATGCAGTTGAATACGACTATAAGAAATCAGGGTGTCTCCGATAATGAATCCGAAAGTTCAGACGATGAAAGTACTTGGAAGAACCAAACAATAAGTTCGGACCAGTTGGGAAATCAGTCGATTTCGGGTATCGCGAATAAGAATAAATCGAGGGAAGTTGAAGATACCGCGCCGAGAGGAAGCAAGATGTTCAACAGGGACCAGGAACGATCGAAATTACATTCTACGAATATCTCCGAAAAAAGCCATAATCAAACTCCTTCGAAAAGACCGAGCAGAAGTTCGAGTAAATTGCTAAAACAAGTGCCTTCGGTTGCTGAGAATAAGAATGAGGATGAGGATGATTCTGACGCAGGTGAGAAAACTGGGCCAAGAGGAAGCAAGATGTTCAACAGGGACCAGGAACGATCGAAATTACATTCTACGAATATCTCCGAAAAAAGCTACAATGAAACTCCTTCGAAAAGACCGAGCAGAAGTTCGAGTAAGTTGCTAAAACAAGTGCCTTCAGTTGCTGAGAATAAGAATGAGGATGAGGATGATTCTGACGCAGGTGAGAAAATTATACCAAGAGGGAGAAAGATGTTTCTGAGAGACCAAGAACGATCGAATTTACATTCCACGAATATCTTCGAAAAAAGCCACAATCAAACTCCTTCGAAAAAACCGACGATAATTTCGAATAAGTTGCTAAAAAAGGTGTCATCAGTTACTGCAACCGAGGACAAAGATAAATCCGACGCAGGTGAGAATATTGCGCCAAGACAGAGCAAGAGGCTCAGAGAAATACAGAATTTACATATCACTAACGTCTCCGGGACGGACTACGGTCAAATACCGTCGAAAAGGCAAACCCGAAGTTCGACTAGATTGCAAAAGCCGGCGAAGAATACCACTCAGAAACGAAGCACAATGATCGATATATCTGAAAGACGATCGAAGCCACTCGCCTACAGCGAGTCTGAAACGGAAGACGAAGTTCTACCACCTTTAAAAGAACCCGCGAAAAATTCGAGTCGGTTCGAAAAACATTCGGCTCCCGGTATCGAGGAAGAAGAGATTTCGAACGAAGCTGAGGATACTACAAGAGGACGAAGCAGCAGGGGATCAAAGAAGATGGTTCAGCAACGTTCGATTGTCATTCGGAGCGAGAGTAGCGATACTGAAGATGTTCCTGTTCCTTTAAAGGATCCAGGGCAAGGGAAGATATCGACAGCTGCAAACGAGGAAGAACCTGCAGAAACGGAAAATGTTGTTGAAACTCCTTTGAAAGTACCCCAGAAGCATTTGAGTGAGTCTAGAAAGCATTTGGATTTCGACAGGAATGAAGAGGAGATGCAGAGCGAAGCTGAGGATAGTACAAGAGGACGAAGCAGCAAGGGATCAACGAAGAGGGTCGTGCAGCAATCGTTCGTCAATTGGAGACAGAGTACTGACACGGAAGACGTTCCTGTTCGTTCGAAGGAGCTAAAGAAACGAAGAGTTTTATTCTCAGGCGAGGAGGATTCGGAAGAAACGAAACGTACTCGGAGGCGGCGAATTGAAACTCCAAGAAGGTCCGAAACTGTCGATACCGCGAAAGATGCGAGCAAAAAGTCACGCGACGCGAACGACTCCATAACCAAAGGACAGGCTGAAACGGGAACGCAAGAAGAGAACAGGGATTCGCGTGGATCCCAAAAGCAGTCCATCGAACTTGGTTCGAAAGGTTACGAAACGATCGCAACAACATTGCGTGCCAAGGATCGCAATGCACTACTCGAAAGACAATCGATTTCCCCACGTGCCGTGCAGAAATCTCCGAGTAAATCGAATCACCTCCCATCGAGCTCGTCGAAGACGAACGATCTTAAGTCGCCCTCTATTGGTGTCGATGACCACTCAGTTGGAGGAGCGAGCAAGAAACTCGATAAACTTTTGAAAGTCTCGCTTGTCCGCCTGACGATCGACCACGGGACGCAGCGAGTAGAGACTTCACCAAATATTTCAGGTCGGAAGTCGCAGAGGCGGATATCAGACGACCCTAAAACAGATCGAATCGATGATACCGCGAAAACACCGACGGCGAAATCAAGCCTCGGGGAATCTAGATCAAAACGACTGGAAAAAGAAGTAACCGACCGGTCGAACATTGAGATCGAGTTCGGGGAAACACCGAAGAGGGCGGAGACAAGGCATTACGGCGGAGAAAAACGGTTTACGATCGATTCGAGTGTCGACGGTGGCGCCAAAGGAAATGGCAGTACAGCAAACGTTGAGACTGGAAAAAAGACAAGAAAACGTGATTCGAAACGGTCGGGATTGTTGTCACCGCGGAACAACAACGTGCCCCTGAGTACTTTGGCCGCGACTGAAAAAAGTCCAATAGCCTCGACGAGGTTGCCCATTTCGCAGAATCAACGTACCATCAAGGATTTCTTCAGGAGAGCCGGTACCGTGCCGGCCAGTCAGGTACTCGGGGACAAACAGAAAATGGATGAAATTCGAATGAAGCTGGATCGGATAAAGAAACAGGAAACGGACAGGACGGAGAAAGAGAAAAGTAACGATCATGAAAAGAAGTTACCGTCGCGTGGAGGGAAGACGAACATGTTCGGTAGGGGTGGAAAATCGGCGCCGAAGCAAAGCTCCGCGACGAAAGCAGAGGTGCACAAAGCTTTCTTGGTAAATGGGACGAGGTACAAAGTGCCCCGACTGCCCCGACCGAAGCACTGGGTCACGGACCGTCTTTACCGTTATCTGTGGAAATCCATGGAGCCGAAATACAACGAGAAGACCCGATTGGTCTCTGAGAAATTTGTCCGTCAGTTGTCGAACGTGACCACCGTGATCATGAAAAGTAAAGCGTATCTGTATTACAAGGCGGAACTGCACGCGTTGATGCAAGAGATGGCGCGGCTCGGCATCATACGCACGCGACGGGATTTTTATAATTTCTGTCACGAGTACCTACCGTACGAGCTTCAGTTCAAAATGGTACCGATCCTGTTGCCGGGCAACGAGAGAAATATTCCTTACGAGCCGGATAAGGTGGACGAACCTATTCTTAACTCGTGATCGAGAAACCGTGCGAGCGAATTTTCGGAAAAAAAAATAATGAAAAATGGTAAACCATCTATTTTTCTGTTATGTACGATTTCGAAGCAAATCATATTGCGGGTATTTATTTTCTACTTGTTTATCGGACGTATTTTTGTTATTTTGTACGCGAGGAAAGTGTAAATATGTCGATTGAAATAGGAATAAAGTTTAAAAATGTTTTTAATTTTATTTCATGTATTATGGGTATGAAGCCTTTTTACAATCTATTGAAGTAAATAGTAGATGGGTTCTTATATATCTAGCATAGTTTAGTAGTGGAAATCGGGGTAGAAAGTAACGGTTTTTGGGTTTGATGAAATAAAAAAGTCTATATTTTAGCTAGAGATTTAATGGTAATTTGTACGGATAGGTTGTAGATTCAAGGTTAGTTCTGTAGCGATGTAATGTTTTTCGATTAATTGTTAAAAATATTATGGTCGTGAAAATCGACCAGGTCAGATTGTTACTTTTTGTCCCAGCTTGGGATAAATAGTAACAACGCTGGGGTAAAGTTGTACCACAAATAGATTAAGCAATATTGTTATTCTTATAATAATTATAAAGAATCAAAATAATATAAATTGACTTTTTATAATTGGCACAACAGAACATTATCTTCTTAATGAGAGCAATCATCATAATTTATATATATTTGAGTCGATCGTGACCATTTGTTCGGTTTGCTGTTGTTTCGATCGGACGAATAAATCCTGCGCGTGCGAGTTTTCGTACGAAGTGTTTCCCACGCTTCGATTGATATCGATTCCCTTTTTCGACGCCTAGGCAGGTCGGATAAACGAGGGCGGGCGGCCAGCGACGGTGGCTGGGAATAACCTTCGATCGAACAACAGCAACTTCGAAACAAATTTCGGTTGTTCGAGTTCGTTCGTCGAGTGGTAAATCGCGGCGAGTCGTCGTATCTCGGGGAAGATGAATTAAAAGATAAAAATTAGGCGTCTACCTCATTACCTTAATCAGACGTTAATGAGACGATCAAGGCAAATCCTGTGAAGAGCGCCACGATCTTGCTCCTTATCAAATCGACCTCACGGTCAACAGATCTTGATTTGACTTGACCGAACTGGTGCCTAACTTCACGTGATTTGACCGTACTACAACCACTAGTGTGAATCAGCATTACAGAAGGCTCGATCGTTGCATCCCCGAGCATCGTTTGTTAGGTTAGTCACGCGTCTATAATATATATATGTATCTATACGTACATTAAAGGACAAAGAACGGAGCAGGAGTCGGTGAACCGCATCGATTAACCAAACGAATTTCACCGGGTTCTCGTTTCAAGTTTAATCTCTAATGGAACGGTAGTCGCAATTAGGCGAGCCTTATTTCCGCGCGCGCACAGTCTTCCCCGTAATGTTTGAACGAGCATTTGCGGACACGTGACACGGCACGCGTCGCTCGTTATTCCATTGACGCGGCCGTCGCCGATTGTTTCCCCTAAAAATGATTAGGTTTCGTTCCCATTGCCGCGAAAACGCCGTGGTAAGCACTCCCGGTGATCACACCATGGACGCCGAATAAATTTCGAAGGTTTTTGTATCGGATCGAGTGCATCATTAGTTCGACCGACAGCTTTGTTAAAATTGACAGGACAATTTCAGCATCGCCGTAAACCTAACGAAGACGTCACAGCCGGAGGTCACGTAGTCACGGGTATAATACGTGAGATGTATACAAAGATATCCAACAAGTTTGAGAACGGTTCCTTCGTTGACGTCATCGCAACAAGTTCGATCCCTGTGACGTCACACTCTCGATTGGTCTAACGCGCGTATAATCTATGAGAATTCTTGATGGTGAAAGGGGGTAGGTTCGGAAAGCGATTATGTGTATCGTTTCAAACGCGAACAGCCTGTACCATCGGTGCTTGTTGGCGCGAGTGGACGTGGAGACGAACGATGGATATGCTGGGATGGGGAACGGTGGGGTGGGGTCAGCTCGAATGTTATGACAATTATGAGGTTCTCGTGGGCGCATAGAACCGGCACGTGGCGACACGCACCCGTCGAGATAGACGCAAGCCGGGTCGCGTGTGAGTCGCGTGTCGTCGGCCGCGTGAGAACAGCTCCGGTCACACGCGCTACGACGTGCACGTGCATCGCTGCGTTGCGTACGCGTCTGCGCGTTCAAGACACGGGCACGCGACCAACACGCTCCGATTTTTCAATGAACATGCTTCGATTTTCGCCTTTGAATTTTCAACGAATCGATCCGAGATTCGACTTGGGATTACGAAAGAATAAATCGATTCGACTGATCCTGAACACTGCGAATCGACGAATCGCAGAAACGATGGACATAACCTGTCACAATTCGGTGACATTCTTTCATTTTGTTTCTTTTTTACGGGTTGAAGTATCTGTTACGCGAGCATAGACGATTTAGGAAAGGGAAAAATTGAGGACCATGCAGCAAAAAGGGTGCAGGTCGAGTTTTAAGTATGTATCTTTTTTAAGCTGTCCAAAAAGGAGCTGCACCCCTCTTGCAGCAAGGTCCTCAATTCAGAATTGTGGGAATTTGGAACGACGTGTTCGTGGATGTCGAGGGGCCGGGGGAGGGGGGCAAAGTGAAACGAAACAGTGGTAGTACGAGTACGATCAGAGTCAGGGGGTAGGAGTGGGTAATAGAGAAAGGGAGGATGGGGTGGATCGGGCGCACGGCGTGCTACGATAAGACCGGGCCAGCCGAGGTGATAAATAGGACAACGCGGTGCTCCCGAGCGGTATTTGGTCGCGTGACGCCGGCCTGTGTGCATCGATCCAACCTTTGCCGAGTGAGAATTCGCGCCGCACGAAAATCAATCTCGCGACGCGTACACTTCTCTTGGGAACCACCAACAAGATAGACACAGAGCGTCAAGCACGAAGAAAGTACCGTAATTGTCGTCGTGGATATGTTTCGGAAATTGCTGAGCAAGTCTGGACGCAGACTCCTCAGGGTAAGACGGTGACCACCTACGTCGCATTGTTTCTGGCGCATACGTCGACCCAATTCCATAGTTCCGCGCATAGAACGTATCCTCAACCAGCTGCTGACCACCGTTGTTCCTTTCCATCTATTCAAATAGACTTGATCTTCCTTTCTCTTATTTCTTATAATTGTCACGACTATTGTTTCGCGTCCATCTTCGCGTAGTGACTAGAATCGAGACTTACAATTCGAAGCACGGTACACAGTTCACACGTAGAGACCGAAAAAAAAAGAACGCGTCGCGGCGAGCTGTTGAAATTCGATCAAATATTCATGACCGGATAATTTCGATCGGTGCGACCTCGTTTAACATCGATTCGCTGCGGTTCGACTCGCGGCTGGTAGTTTCACGTCGGAACGATCGTTTCGGAATGTGTGTTTCGCGCGCGATTCAAACGGGATCGCGTCACGCTCGGTCCTCGCGCACCTAATGCTCTCCCGGTGTTTCCAGCGCCGGATTGAGGAGGGGGGCCCGATCTAAGTCTTATGTCAAAAAATAATCGAATAAAATGTTGTTTACCGGTTCCCTTTTGAAATAATTAAAAATTGTACTAAACATAGAAACGAATCGGATAAAAGTTGTTGAATTATAAGAAAACGTTGTTCGTTATAATTAGACTGCGGATTTTATGTATTTATAGCATGCAAAAATTTTTGATTTCATTTTTATCCTAATAGAATCCCTAAAAATCCGCCGTCTGGTTATAATCAAGCGTTCGTTAGGATTAAATGATATTTAATTTTACTTACAATAAATTTCAATTTTTGATGATGTATATATTTTATTGTATATTGCATTACAAAAATTTAAGGCCCCCCTCCCCCACTTTTCAACCAATGGGACCCTCGAAGGCCTTTAATAGCTCTGGGCCACAAGAAATCATAATCCGGGACTGGTTGTTTCGATTCCACAGGCTATCAAGAAGCTGTCGACGAGGAGCCGGGCGGCAAAGAAGTCGCGATACTTGACCACTTGGCAGTCGGCCATGCCGGACTTCGAGACGACCTCTTTGTCGTGGTCGTTGCCGTCCCTCGATGCGAAAAGCATCGACACGTACACAACGTACGTGGCCGAGAGCTCGGAGGAGGACTGCGTCTCGACGTGTTGCTACTGCGACGAATGCGAGGAAAATCAGAGGAACGAGAACATCGAGAACGAAATGTGATCGGACAGTGGCAAACCGTTCACGTGGATTCGCCGTCGCGCAACTTCCTCTTCGTTGACGAGGATGCGTTCCGTTTGTCCATGTGGTGTCTCGACAAACGAAACGAACGGGGGAAGGAAATTTCGTTGACATTCTAGCCATAAACATATAAAGATAGACTGTTCGTCCAATGTGAAGAGCTGTCCTCAATATTAGAGAGAGAGAGAGTGCAATAGTGATCGGATCTTTTTCTCTTTCTAATCATTCGTATGGTGGGGTTAGCATATTAAGACTTTCTGTGGCCCAGAGCTATCAGATTTTCGAGGGCCCTCTTAGTTGACAAGCGAGAGGGGATTTTTTGTAATACAGCACAAGAAAATACATAAATTTTTGACAATTGAAATTTATTTTAAATAAAATTAAATAACATTTAATCGTAATGAAATGGAAGTTTCAGAATGGCTCACCTGGAATGTGGGGCCTACAACCCCCCCTAGACCCCCTTTGATCCGACGTTGCATTGATGGTTCTATAGATGTGAGAGAGAGAAAGTGATCCGACTAATTTTAAGGACAGTTCTTCACGTTCGACACGCTGTCTATCTTTATAAGTCTATGATTCTAGCGCGTTCGTTCGATTTTCGATAAAACGTCGACGAACGGACGGGGTCGAGGATCGACGATATCTTCGGTGATGAGATATCGATCAGAGACTGATGCTCCCCGAGGATCCCCTCTGTAATCCGTTCCAAAGAGTATTTGTATATCCCATTATTTTTCGAGCAGCGTTTTGAAGACAAGATTATTGGACCACGTCGTCGGTTCGTGTTATTCACTTTTAACACGTTTACTGCGTGTCGCTCGAAACGCTCAAATAACGGGAATGCGCGCGCGTGCACGGCACCCACACGCAGTCTTCCGAAAAACGACTAGACAATTTACAAGTATTTATTTCGACTTCATTTAGACGAATATCGAAATCCAACTACTTGACCCTACCAAATATATACAGTGAGTCATAGAAGTATTCGTACCCTCGCAGTTCTTGAATTCGAATGACTAATAATTTTGGAATGTTTATTAATAGGAATGTGTAGTGTAATAACTAAGCTTTCGAACGATGCGTCGGTTTATTGAGAAGTAACAATTCATAGTAATATAGTATATAAATGCATAGTAATATAAATGAAGCTCACAAAAGTATTCGTACTCGTACTAGTTCTATCCTTGTGGAATGGAAATATTTGTAAATATTTGTAAATTCCTTAAATTCGTACGAATTAGAATATTTTTATCAGTTTACATTCTCGATGATTTGCTTTTACGTATACAGTGTTTCCTCGATGAGTGCGACATGAGCAACGACGTTACTCCCCCCCTGGAATCAATCAAAACAGGGCAAACAAAAGCTTAAGCAGAGGCTCAGCTTCGGTTAAAGAACAAATATATGTGGGGCCCGAGTAAATACGTCGCACTCATCGAAAGCTTAGTTATTGCACAATATATCCTTATTGATAAATGTTTCACAATGTATATTGTTCAAGCATATTAATTATTCGTATTCAAGAATTGCGAGGGTACGAATACGAAACTGTATTTCTTTATAGATTCGTTGTATTTCTCGTGGTAAAGCAATGTGTTTTTTAGGGTGTAAGAGTAATCGCGTTTGTACGCCGCGCACAGTACAAACTGTACTCTTAGGTACGTGTTTGTGTGTACATGTATCTTTATCTGTATGTATGCGTGTGCGTATCGATCGAGCAATCGTAGGATTCTATATGTACCCTTGCGAGAAAACTCTGCTTCCGCCAGGGGAAAAAGTGACGTCGAAGAAGGGCCTTCTACCTTTTGGTAAATTAATTTCAAGTACTGAAATAAAATGTTTTCCCTACGCCACTTTTTCCCCTAGAGGAAGTCGAATTTGCTCGTGGGTGTACACTCGGTGTGTCCGTGCCGTGATTTCTTTGAATTCTCTGCCGAAACACGCATAACTGCTGTTCACGAGACGAAAGAAAACGTTTAATACTTTCTCCGAGTTCCATTCCGTCGGCCTGAAACGTTGTTCGGCATTTGTATAGTTTGTACGATATCTATGTATATAATTCGTGAATATGTACACGGAACGTGTGTGTATATGAACGTGACCGCGCGCGTGCGTACATTAGTACGTACGTTCGACCAGGCTGTGACTTTCTAATGGATGGGAGTGTCGTGAATAAAATAGCTTTATCGACAATCTTTGTGTTTCCGTGTCCTCTGCATGCAGACGAAGAGCTGCGGCTCGTGTCGACGATTTTTGAAAATAATATTTTTCCCTTTTAAGGAGGCCCTTTCAACATATTAAAGTTCGAAGGAAATCGGAGATACCGACCGAATTGTAAACTGTTACCAAAAAGTATTCTTAAATCTGTCACGTCGTTTTTGTTATTACCCAAGTTTTTTAAAACTGACGCTTGAAATGTCAGTTGTCAAAATATATAATGATTTTATAGATTAGAATACAATTGTCTTGCTAATAACACGATGAACAACATCTAACTGAAAAAAAAAACGAAATTATTTTTCGAACGACCCAATATAATGGTCCAACACGGTCCACGCGGTATGCCGTAATTACCGAAAGGGTTTGTTGGAACGGAAACCAAGCCCAAAGAGCAACTGCTAATTCGGGCACGAACAATGGTCACGTGTTCGCGCATCGTTTCTTCTTTCCGTGAATTAGTCTCGCTTCCCCCCTTCTGTGCTTTTCGAATATATAAACGAGAAACGCGTGAAAAAACCTTTGGCTGCTAATTGGCCCAGACGATCGTTACCGGTATGCACCCGGAAATTTCCCATTTTGCGGAGGCGCTCTTTATGGGCGATTTAACGAGTCCGGTAAACTGGTTCATGTCCCAGATCGCTAATAAGAGCTCCCTCCCCCCAATTGTCCGCTTGTTCGTCTCCTTTTTTTGTTCGGAGCTGGAATTTTTGCATAAGAATACACGCTGGGATATTCGAGTGAACATTATGGTACGGGAAACGGGAATAAAAGAAAGAAAGTATCGGCTGTACAACGTGAATCGCATGAAATTCATATTTATTATAAACAACAGACACCGTTCGCCATCGCTGTTACGTGTCGTTGTCTCTTCGGTGCGAGAGCTTCGTTGCAAAAATATTTCAACATCTTCTACCGCGTATGTCTACCTGTAATGGCACTTTCACAATCAGTCGCATCGCGTCTTTTTATACTTTTTTTTTTGCTTGTTATCTTTCGAAACAACTGGTTGACCGTTTGCATACCAACTGCACACGCAGAGGTATACAATTAATGAGCACGGACGAACCAACCGCGATTATTTTTTTATTTACAATAGAATATACATATGTACATACACCTATATATACAAAAGCTCGTTCGCAGAGCTTGTCGCCGAGTTAAACTACAGACTCCTCTCGATTAGTATCCCGAACCCATGTCCACGCTGGGATAGTAATCTTATAGGGAGAAACATAAATTCATTTTTCGCCCGAAGCCCCGAGCCTCCGCAACAAAGTATACGCTTGACGGGTCCCCACCTACCCAGTGGTGGATAACTTGTGGACAATAATCGTGTAGAACAAGTCGGACAATAATCGAGAAGAGTCTGTACAGAAATAAATAAATATCTTTCGCGTTCAGCTATTAGGTACACTCGCACAATGACTATTATTGTATCACACATAGACGAAATATTTGGGGGATGAGCATATTTCGATCGAACGATCGAACTTTCGAGAGGATTCCGTAAACTCACAAACAATTGAAACCGGTCGATCGCGTCGCCCGTCCTCCCAGGGCTTGCAACGATTTCGAAATAACTGTTTCAAACTGTTATATAAAGGTTCCCACGGAAACAGTTATGAAGAGCCAAAAATTCAGACTGTATCAGTTTCAGTTAAGGTTCTTATATCAGCTCCCATATATTAGAGCTGATACAGACCGTAAATAATAAAAGTTATAGAACTGATATTGGAACTGATAACCTTAACCGAACCTGATATAGTCAGAGATTTAGGTTTTTCATAACAGTTATTCAGAATAAAAGTTTTTCATAACTGTTTCGAGAGTCTAAATCGATATCATAACAGTTTTCAAGTCCTGCGTCCTTCTCAATAGGCCAGTTCGGCGCCCCACGGTCGGTACGGTTTGCCGTGTTGCTGCTGGGGATACTGTCCCGGATACTGGCTCCATCCGAGGGCAGTTCCGCCCAGCAATGGCGGCATGCTGCCCCCTGTGCCAGGTGGCATTCCGGTGGAAACGTTGCTGGCCGGTTCGTAGCTACTCGTCGACGTGCTCGACGTGAGGGAAGTAGCCGCTGGGACCGTGGAGGGCACCGCTGGCCCTGGTCCAGCCGCGTGTTCGCGATGAAAGCTCTGCAGGTGGGAGAGGAGTCGAAGCCTGAGTGGATCTCTCTCGTCGAGGCCCTCCATGGTGACCAAGTAACGGCCCACCTCGGCCGCGCACTCCCCCCAACCGACCGCATGATAGTCCATAGCCAATTTCGTGCTGTCGTATCCCTCCGGTCCTGAAATGTTACGAGACAAATATGGAATGAGTTTATGTGTAGGCCTGAATTAAGATTTTTTGTCGCCCAGAGGTATCAAACCCTCGAGGGGGGTGGGAGGATTTTTTGTAGTACAGCGTAACAAAACACATAAATTGTCGAAAATTGAAATTTATTTTAAATGAAGTTAAATGACATTTAATCATAAGGAAATGGAAGTTTCAAAGGGGTGAGAAAACATTTGGTACAACGGCTTTTCTTCAAGTATTACACCAGCGAAAAAAATGTTCAATCGAACAGCTGGCTGTAGAATAATTTAAGCTGATTTCCTGGTGCACATTGTATATGTATACGTGCGACCGAGAAATGGAACAGGTAGCGTGGGAACCGCCGTCCCAGATCCCCATCGCCACCGTACCGAGCCACCGTGCAGACGATTTTCGATTCTTCGCGGTCAAATAGCCAGCAACGTTTGTCTCGAGTGTACGGGGCGGTCTACAGTTTAGCAAAAATATTATCCGAGGCTCGTTAACGAGATATTAACGAAAAACCTCGACCAATCAGCGTTGGCTATGCGCAGCGATTGTTCTTCTATAACAATTTAATGTTTTCAATTTTCATAAGCTAAAGTTCCAAAAATCAATAAATACTTTCGCATAAAAAATATTTCACAGATTCCCGTCAAAATTAGACTGCGGAATTTATACATTTATAGCCTATATGTCTCTGTGTGAAGTGCAATACAGGACAAAACTTTCTACAGATCGAGTTTTCTACTTTCTTTTGTCTAAAAGAAATTCCTACTTTTCTTTTTGTCTTCATAAACAACCTTCTAAAATTTGATTTTGCATTAAAATCCCCAGTCTACTCGTCATAATATTTCTAGATCCAAGATATAAATCCAGTGAGTGTGCGTTGCCAGCGCGTTTGTGTGGCATCGTATATGTACATGGAACGATCGCGAGTCGGTTTCCCACAGGGTTCGACATCTGTCCCAGCCCTGTAGGCAAGGGAGTCGGGGCCGGGACGCCTCCTTCGCGAAGGGTGCCGCTAGCCACGGGACACCCCGCGCTACCTAGCCCGCCACCAATCGTGGGAACGTCGGCTCGGAAGAGTCGTTGACTTCCTATGCTTCCCACAGGATCTCCACCGTTTTCCCTCCCCAGCACCTGCTCCGCCGGGGATGTATCTATCACGGCTACCGGTGCTACTAGTTCACGGTTTCGTTCCGGCCATCACGATTAGGGATGAATCGATCCAAATAAATACAAGTAAACAATTTAATTTTTTACAACAAAATAATTTTCGAATGTCCCGCGACATTGGAATTTCCGATAAAGGGTAGATGAACATTAGGGGGCGAAATCGTGAAACGAATGAAACGTTTAACGGATAAATGTATATGACCGACAGATGGTTCGGTATTCGGTTGACGTGTTACAGTTAGATGGGCATTTCCCTCGCGACGCGGCACGGTCAACAGGTGTCTTCCGGTTACGAAGCAGGTCCGACCGAAGGACGATAGTATAGATGGTAGACTTGGTAATATAAGGTTATGACAAAACAGCGTTAACACACAGTAGTTAGTACACATCTTAAAGTAGTATGTACCTTGAACGTCAGGCTACGAAACTAATTTGTGAATTGATATTTAAAATTTCTGCTTATAGTAAAAAATAAATTTCTACAATTTGCGCCTGCCTTTATGAATTATTTTTATAATTACTCAATTTCTAAATTTCTAAATTTTCAAAAGTTTTTCACGTTTATCCATCGATCGAAACGAACATGCGTTTATCGTCGGTAGTTCTAGTTTTAAGGTCACGATACGAAGACGCCACGAGCTTACTTCCGATCGAACTTTTTCATTCGGCGACAAATCCTCACCTTTGTTCCGAAGCGTTCGCAGATGCTCGACGGTCAACTGCAGAATTTCCGCCTTCTCCAATTTGCCGCTGTGTGGGTCCCTCGCCGCTGCGGGTACCAATCTTCGTAGCTCGCCGAGGGACGCGTTTATTCTGTCGCGACGTTTCTTCTCGATCATTCCTCTCCGACGTTTTCGCGACGCGTGCTGACAGGAATCGCCTCCGGGTGAATTACAACTGTATCGAGAGAGAAGAAAAAAAAAAAAAGATTGAAACAATGAGACTTGGGGTGACTCACAGACGGTTACATTTCAAATATTCGTACGACGTGTTACCTCGAGGCTCCCCCCCCCGCCCTTGCGCGACTCTTAGCGATTCTCCGAGTGTCGCAGCGAAATGTTTACAATCCGAGTCAATCGATTTTCTGCAGCGAAAGGGTTCGGTGCCTTTCGAATTCGAGAACAATCAGATTTTAATTGTTGCGCGATTGTGAACGGGGCCGACATACGTTAGTAAAGGTGTTTGTGTACGGATATACAGGGTAGATATACAGGGTGTCCCAAAATAGGTGTATGCCCTTGAAATGGGTGATTTGAAGCAACTTTTTCTTTAGCGAAAATATTCTCCGAGGATTTGTTAACGAGATATTAACGAAAAACTCCGACCCATTAGACCGCGAGTCTGCCGGCTGAGCTTCCACGGTAACGTTGGACTACGCGTTTGAATTTCAAAAGGTTATAACCAGACAAAACTCTTCATTGTAACATATGCGATTATTATTAAGTAACGACGAATAATAACATATCATTTTTGGTATTTTTTTTATTGAAAATGTTTCATTTTTTATTTTAGTTAGAATATAATTGAAATGGGTTTGAATTTTATTTACGTATAAATTTTCGTCACCTTTTTACATGGTTTCTTCGATGAAATATAGTTCTTCATTTCATCTTACACGGATTTTTAATAACTTATTTCTTAAGAACGTATTTTGTTTGCACGGTTTTTTTGAGGAACGTATCTTCCGTGTGAAAAAGAATTTTGAGTGTACTACATTTTCTCAAGTTGAGACTGTTCTACCCCAGGTAACGATAATGTCAAATAATTGACGCCACACTGTCGACACCATTTCATAACGATTTATTGTAGCCTTTTTTGGTGCAGATTACAGACAATGAGTTAAAAGTATCGATAATCGATACTGAAGATATCGATACTTCGCTTCTGATATATTAACCATACCGATATTTCGACCACCGATATGTATCGATACGAAATATCAGTTCGAGTTGGAAACGTCATGCGGATCGATCGTTACAAACATCTTTGTTTTTCGATGTTACTTACGGTTCTTTGCCGCTCTCTTCCGAGAACACGTCGTCGCAGTCCGAATCGCTCATAGCTCTCTTTAAATTTCTCTGTTGATGAGATTGTCCTTGCTGCGACTGTTGCTGTTGTTGTTGTTGCTGTTGTTGACCAGGTTCTTGATTCCTCATATCAGCGACATCGATCTTAAGATCAGAAAACTCGTGTCCGGTCCTCATTTCCGCGGACATGTCCGGTCTCATGCCCGTCATCTCCTGATGCCTGATATCCTGGTGTCTCGACATCTCGACCCTGTGCAACTCCTGATGCCTTTGCATCTCCGTGTGCCTGAGATCCGATCTGTGCGGATTGTCGTGCCTCAACTCCTGGGCCCTGAGATCCGGCCCAGTCGCGTGACGAAGGTCGTGAGGTGGCGGTCGCATGTCGTGATGATGACGCATGTCGGGATGCTGCGGCTGATACGAAGGATGGGGCGGGGGTGGATAACCCCAATGATGACCAGACGGTGGTCCCGGCAAGCTCGGAAGATGCCCTGTACCGACAGGCCCGGAGGCGATCTCCGACGACAGCAAAGTGCTGTTATCGTCCGACCGTGCAACCACCACTCTCCACATTTCGCTCGGAACACGTTCGAATTTGTTTCCGTGAAAGAGTACACGCGGATGTTCACAGTGTCGGTTCGACGGATTCGCTTCTTCTCACTCGATCAGTTCGGAATCGATTTCATAATAGAAAACAAACGGGATAATTCACAAGCACGTCACGATATCACTCGGTTTGAAATAAATTTCGAGTAATTCCTGTTCAGACACGAGAGTCTTAAGACGAAAGAAAAGCCATCCAAGATGTTAGGTTCGATGCACGAGAATCTAGTGTCTCTAGATCTAATTTCTATGTCGATCGTGAGCTTCGACGGGACCGTAATCTCGCGCTGGCACTTGTTACACCCGGTAAACGGTTATTATCAGGTCGTTGGGTTCCACGTGTCGGCGAGGACGTTCGCGGTCGCGTGCTGCCGCGCGCGAAGAATAAGAAGGCAGCACGAGGATTCGCGTCCCAATGTCGTCGGTGGCACGCGGCTACTGGGCTCCTGCGAGATGCACTCGCGTGCGTGTGCACTGGTCGCGTGGCGGCCGACGTATGTCGTGTGTGCGGGAGGAGCCGGGGACGACACACGACCGGCGGTGCCCCGTTTCGTGGGCCAACCGAGGAGGCCCGAGTGGTGGGGACTGCTAGGTGCGCACCGACGTGTTAGCTGGTGGGGGGAGACGACGGTCTAACATTTTTTTTTCTCTCTCTCTCTCTGTCTGGTTCCCCGATTCAAGGTGGCAAGCAAACATCTACGGAACCCCATACTTCGCCCCAAAGAGGAACTGGGCTGGATGACAGGGGCTGAGAGAGAAGGGGGAGCGCAGCGGCGATCAAAAGGGGCCGATTATCGTGGGAACGTTTGTGGCGCTTAGCGCCTCGCCTCCCGCGCGTTCTTCTCGATCGGGACACACGGGATAAGGAGCACTGTTTCTGCGAAAGTCGACCGTGTTCTAGGATCGATCGACGCGAAACGAGACCCTGTCGCTTGATAAGACGTACATATCCGGCGATAAGGTTGGTACCAGCGTGATTCGACTGCTGAAGCAAGATCAAATTTCAAAAGTGTTGATTCTTTATATGTTTGGGGGCTTCCTGTGGAACTTTTGATCGCGGTGAAGATCACGGCTACGAACGATTAACCCTTTGAAATCGAAACTGTGTCTTAGCTATGGGCAGAAAGCAGATATAGGAATAGACATTTCATCGAATGAATTTTTGATGGCCGACTTTTCTGGGACGACGTCGCCACATTTCCATTTTAGTGTCACTACCCACCGCAGATTCACTGTTCTCATAATGAAGAGGTCGCTAAAATTACACGCTTCTCAAGGTATGTCGGTATTAGAGTTTAGGTGGGCCACAAACTCCCATAAGATATTTTATAATACGATTCTTTTTCAATAATTTTATCGTTTACTCTTGCCCCGGGGATGGGATTTTTTTGGTATACAGTTTTTTTGAAGTAGGCCCGACGGCAAACAGAAATCCAAACTGTGCCGCGCCACGTTTTCCCTCGATCCCTGTGAATTGATACGCGCCACCATGAAATCACTTCGCTGCCACCCCCCTGTTTCCCCCCGTCGTGCGTTGCCACGACTCGAACGACGGCGCACGGTCACGGAGGGTAGCCCGTTGTCCAAAGAGGGGGAGGGTGCGACCACGATGAAGTTCACACAGGAATCGTACGTAGCACGCGCTCGCACGATTACCGTCTGCGTGCGCCTGGGAACCAAGCTGACTAATCGTGTATCGTTAACTTCTCGCCGTGCTGCCCACCACTAGCCGCTGAACCATCGATTGACCGTCGATTAACGCCAGAAAAGCACCGTTTCCTCTGTTTTCCAGATCCTCCTTTTGTTCCCCGTTCGCGAATCGCCGACGATCGAGCCGTAAGGTTTTGACAATTCTTCGAATCTCACGAGCACGCTCTTCTCCCGCGCATACAAGGTGCGGCATTTAAGTTGAAATATCCTAAAAATAAAGTATTTCGTAAGAAATATAAAATATGTATAAAAATGTATAAAAATGTCATATTTCCTAACTAAATAAGAAGTGATTGACTTCTCAGTACTAATTATAGTTCCATAAGGCTCGTGTTAAAAATAGATTTTTATAACCTTTCTTTCTCAATAATTTTATCGTTGACCATGACATTTTTTGGTATCAATCGAAAGTTGAAGCTTTTAAGAATGTTTTGGTAAATTTTTACGTAAATTTGTGATAATTAAGTTTTGCGTTATCCACCTTAAATGTCGCACCCAGTATACCCTGTTGTCCTGTGCCCTTCTTCGATTCACTCGATTCCTTGGGAGCCCCATCTCTCTGCCGAGGGGGCCACGCGTTCCCACAGGTATCCTCCACGCAAATCCCCCAGACAAACTACGTTCGATCCTGCAACAGAAGAAAAATCCAACTTTGCATCTGCCCTATGGCCAGCTTCCCGAACGATTCAGTGTCCTTCTCTTTCTCTCTTCGAGAACGAGACTGTTATTTTTAGAACCAATTGAAAAACGCCTTCGAAAAAATGACCGTAGCCCGCCCTTGCAAGTGGACTCGTTTCGCGTCGTATCTTCGAACTGTCCACGTGCACGTGACATTCGCGCGTGAATGTCGCGTGCCACGAATCTCATCGCTCTGCTATACAGGGTGCTTCAAAACATGTGGCCAAACTTCAAGGGATGGATTCAGTACAGTAAACTAAGAAAAAAAGTTCATATAAACGTCATATTGTGTCCGAATTACAGCCGTTTTTGTGTGATACCTTATTTAATAATGTTCTCGTAACATCCTCGGCTAGAATGTTGATTGAATTTCTTTGAACCAACTACAGAATAAATGGTTAAAAACTGTTTTCTTTTATTCGAAATAATTTTATTAAGCACTAATATGTCTCGACTACAAGCACCTCAAAGCTCATTCCGATCGGTTTGTCAGTTCAACAGTTATGCTCCCTTGAAGAAAGGTCGACACTGTATTTCAAACAGCTGTAGAATCAACAATTTTCTAAATTTTTTAAAATCCTTCGAGTTCCGTTTATATATTACTATATCCAAGTGTCAACAGAGTCCTACATATTACTTCAAAAAGTGTCCAATTTCGCGTGGAATGCCCGTTTCATCGAACCAAGAACAATATACAATTTTTTGAGTGTATTGCGAAACGAAACTGTTCACCCAGTCGGTGAATGTTTATTCATAATTATTTCACGGCGATCGACGTATCAACGGGTCGAGTGGATCTGTCCGGTGGTCGGTCCATCTTCTGGACAAACAACGACCAGCAGGGTGAGAAGCTCTTGTGATCCGTGCATACATATACATACATATATGCAGGGCCGTCCCTTAATAATTTAATATTATTTAATTACTGCTGTGTTTACTTTTACATCTATATAAAAGTATGTTTAAGTAGTTTTAATATATATATATACATAGTTTTTTAACAGTTATCATGCAAAAGGAAAATTATCTAATTTTTATTTTCATAAAGTAAAACACAGATCCTTAAAGAAGAAATAGATTTGTTCAAGATGAATATTCTATTCTACATATAACTACAAAGCTAACGTATAGTGTTTGCAATAATGATGTTATAGTTGACTATATCGACCATGAATAACCTACACGTGTTCAATCCAACAAACATGGCTAAATGTCATACTTTTTTGGGCTGTATACAAAGAGAGCTCATTCTTCTATACGAGTAGTGTTCCAAAGATTACATGTAAAATTAATTTGATTGAATTCTGCTTGTTTAAAATTGTAGGAATCATAACGAAAAATGTCAAGTGTTATTCTTATTATTTTACATATAATGAATGGTCTGTGGCCGGCCGCCCCTGGTTTTGCGTATTCCGCGGGAACCGTCCCTCGGTTCAAAGTAAACAGGAGTATATCTACGCATAACATTACGTGATCGCGAGCTAGGAGTGTTGGTTTGACTGCATAAGAGAAAGAGCATAGAAGGACATCGTCACTCGAGATCTTTCTTGCGAAAACAAAAGTCACGTTCGAACACAGAGGGTGATACCTAAGCACTGGGCATCGATTCAACCGATGATGGTCACTCCCTCCCCCGATCGACTGTTTGACCAACGCCGACAGTTGGCACCGCGGCACAATCGTCCGATAATTGGCAGATATTGTTCGGGGCACTTGATTTCGATGGTTGGCGCATATGCACGGGGCACCGAGGCGGGTCCAGGTCCGAGGCAATGTCCGAGCACGATTCCGCCGTGTCCACGTTCCTCATAGCCTAACAACAGTCGAAGCTGCCACCCCTCCCTCGAGTTTGCTTTACGATTTGTTGCTTGTCCACGGGACAGTAGGAAATATGAATTTATCGGCGATCGCGTTACAGGAACATCAAACGATTTGGTGACCGGTGCGATCAGCGAAATATCAATTTATCACCGATCTTGTTACGATAATGCTCAGCTTGCCGCGATAATACGGGACACTGTGTTCCGTGAAAGACCCCCCTTGTTTGCACTCGTAAATCTCTCTTGGATCGTACGATTCTTCGTAAGATACGCAACTTCGATTTATTCGCAATTGGACGATATTGGATTCCAAAGAAACGCACGACGTTCGCCAGAGATGGCGTAAACTGCTACTTGTAAGTCACGAGTGATTCGTCATACGTTCGTTCTCAATTGCGGTGATTTGTCACAGCAGAGTTGGGCACAATTTTATTCGTGAAAACCAGCAGTGTATCATCTTGACCTTTGAACAGTTAATTAAATGAAATAATTGTTTGCCAAGTGTCTACTCATTGGAGAAGAATATTGTTTTATTGTAAAAATTGAAATTTTCACGGTTATGCTATTAAAAATGGCGAAGTACACTTTTTATCTTTTATTCGTTATTCGAAATTTTTTATCTCGATAACGAATTTTCCCATCTCTGTATCACAGTGATTCGTGATTGTTCATAATCGTGTCTGATTGGTGGAGAATCTAACAACAGTTCTTTCCATGCGTCACATACCTGTATATTTTATATTGATTTCATAAAAACATGAATGCTAGTTACATCGTATAAAGTGAAGGAAAAATGAGGAACAATGAAGAATAATGAATAAAATCAGTTTAAAATCGTTATCACGTATCTGACTCGATGTTGTAAGGTAAGGGGTTAATGGTTTTTGGTGAAATGTAAAAAGTGAAAATTGGTGCTTTCGCTCGCACGTTGAACGTCGATACTCTAACAACGATTACATTTTTCGTTTCGTTGGAATTATTCTTGTTCGACCATAGGCCATGTTAATGGGACGCCGCGGACTTTTCTTCGATTTCCGTGGTTTCGACCAGTCACTGTGTTTCACGCACCATCTGTGGTCTGACGATCCGTGCCCTTTTCAATTAATCGATCAGCGGAGTCGTACGAGCGGATAAAAGCATTAGTTCTCCCGGTTAACTGACCAGAGGACACGAATTCGAATTAGGTGACTCCCGTAAATTTGTAATAAGTATAAATTTAGTTGAATATTTAACAGAACACTCTTAGGATTCGGATATCGATTATTTCCGACGTTCCCATCGAGAAACAGCTTCTGGATTCCGCGCCAAAAAAAACCGCGGGCACATACAAAAACATGGTCATGCGAGGGTGACCGTTCAAAAAGACATTCGATCTAAATGAATGCAGTATACGTTCGCAGATTGTCGATGGGAATGTTCGCACCCTAAAATTATGTCCCCATTTAAAAATCACCCCAATCGTCATAGCGATTCGCTGTGGTTCCTGAACAAGTGCCATGCCAAAGTGTTACGGAACCGCAGTCGTATATTAAACAATTTTTTTAGGCGTGATTTTAAAGGCTGACAGCTGTCGAGCCAACTCGTCGGACCGGAACAGAGATGGAAACGTGAGTGAATGAGTGCGTAAGTCAGTCTGTCTGTCTGTCTCTCTATTTGGCAGTCGGTTTTGTCAGTTTGTCGAATTGTCGAAACATTTCGATCCGTGTGCCTACGGAAACCCACTGTAATGCATTAAGCCAATGCTATCAGTTTTCGTCTTGCAAACTGCAACTGCGATAAGCAACATCGCTAACCCCATCGTCAAAAATACCTATCTAAGGTAAGAGATGGGCAAACTCATTGTCTAGATAAAAAGTTTCGAATAATAGATAAAAAAAATATTCTGTCGTTTTTAATTGTTTAAACGTGGAAATTCAATTTTTATAATAAAATAATACTCTTTATAAATGAATCGACATTTGTCGAACAATTATTTAATCTCATTAACTGTTTAAAGCTCAAGACGACACTTTTCATTGTGTATTATTCGAATAAAATTCTACCCAACTCTGTCTAAGGGTACAATTATGTTGGAGCTGCGAAGAAGGATCAGAGCGGTGATAAGAGCAACGCTTACTGTATGTATAATGAACGATAAACGCGACGAGAAACAAATATTTCTTTTTCTTTGCTGTTATCGCAGCTCCAACATAAACGTACTCTAAGCAATAGCTCCGCGATTTGTTCGTTGCGTTTCCAATTTATCTAGAGCTAAAGTAACACGCCGCGCGTTCACTAGTCTCGTTAACTTTCTTTCACACTGCATAAACGATCGATCATACCTTGAAATTTTACAGTATCATGCAGCATTGTGTGCGAATTACGATGCGTTTGATCGATTACTTTCCAATCGATGTCTTGTATTGTCTGAATGCAAGGGGATTTGGCCCTTCCCCCGATTACATATAACTATATTGTACCATTAAATCGAATTCTACTTCTTTTCCCGAGGGATCTTCGCTGTATTCGATTAAACTCGATCAACCAGATGCTGTTCATTAAACAGTTGTCCATCCTTTTCTTATTAACAGGTTAATATTATTTGAGTTGCAGAGAACATTCTAATCGAACTATGTCGACTTACTGCCGTCAGATTTCGTGCGATAATTTACAACGACATCGTCTAAAGAAAGGCGACGCAATAAGATAATTAAAGTTGCACGAGGTAATCGAATAGCCAATGGTTTATTTATATGGTATGTTTATATAATTCAAGTTTTATTCGTTCCAGTTGGATTAAATATTCTAATTTCATAAACTTTTTATCGAGTTTGAATCTTCGGAACTACCATTCTGCTGTGGTGGTTTCTACATCATGAACTCACACAAATATCATTACAAATATACTGTAAAATTGTATATATAAGTAGTATTTAAGGCTGTGTGGCGGCACTACCTCCTACATTCGCCACCAGAAGTCTACCGAGTGAATTGGAAGTTTCAATGGCAACTCGAGTTCAATTCTTGTTTATGGATATCACGTGTTGAACGCTAGTTGCCATCAGTTGCCATGCATTTTTTACCGAGGTGCTCAGGAGCAGCTTCCCATCTACTTCGTACCCTTGCACGCACGAATCTTTCTCCAAATCCTAGTTACCAGGCAAAGACCAAACACGTACGATATCTGGCTTCTCAATACAAACCAGAGGGATTGGCAAACAGTCTTAGTGTACAGACCCACTGCTCGTACCCCAAGTCTGTGTAGAGAATCAACAAGCAACTGTTACATACAAGGTATTAGTAACTAGAGAAAGGACGAGTATGAGAGAATTCATATTCCAATCAATGAATTTACAGAATAAGAAAAAGGAATTTAAAGTAATTTTCAGTAGTTCCATACATCTTTATCTCTAATAATTTTCTAAAACATTTAAAGTACTAGACATTTTTACACTTTGAATTTCATATCGATTTCTAAAATAATCCTAGTTCGATGTAATATAGAACGTGGTTTTATGAAATAGATTAGAAGTTCGCAGCCATTAGCTCGATATTGTCTTCAGTTTATAGTACTTTACCGATGACAATACCGATTGCCCAGGCCTCACCACGAGGAGGTTGCTGCGAGTGGAGGCCCAAGGCAAGTAGATGGAATCACAAGTTCTACATCTACCCACCTTTCACAATA
>NW_015373900.1:1065647-1108171 GCF_001272555.1 Dufourea novaeangliae | reverse complement strand
ATAAATTGATGGTTGTCGAATGCCTGCAACAAACAATGGGTTAGTAACAAGAGAAAGGACGAGTATGAGACGCGCGACCACCCTCCGCGACGGTTCACGACAAAGTGAGGAAGCAAGCACAGACCTGCACGGGATGGTACGACCTTGGTACACGGCGTACACGGCTAAGTCAATAAACTGGGTGACGCAACTCACTAGCGCGTTGGATCGACGGAGAGCACCGATACTCGGCACGCTCTACCGTACTCTCTCGCTCGCACACCTCCCTCCCATAGACCACCGAAATTCCTCGGCACCCGTCAACACCGACGGAGAGCACCGATACCGCGGCTCGCTCTACCGCTCTCGCTCGCACGCCGTGACGTCACCCGATTCCCGGAAGCTGCGAGATGGTTCATTACGGTAAGGCATTCAAAAAAATTTGGCTTACAAATTGTAAGCCACCGACCAAAAGGTAGATTCGATAGACTATTTATGAAGCTACATCTATTCTGAATTTATCTGTTACAAATATACAAATTTAAGGCAAGATATAAAAACGAATAAAACAAGAACATGTAAAAAGTAACATTAATAAAATGTCCATTAACGATGCATTAGAATAAATTGTTTTGTAGTTAAGTGAAAAAATATATACTATTCCCGTCAAATCATATACATATACGCAATATGAATGGAATATACAACACTTCATTTGTGCTAATAATACTCAGAATCCATGCTTTATCGGTCACGTCGGGTATTGACACTAAAATGGTAAGGGGGCTTCTGACGCCCTCGAAGCATGGGACAGAAAATTACATTGCATGTTAGGTCTATTATTATATCTCGTCTGTGATTGAAGTGTATTCCGTGTATTCAGATTGAGTTACATGAGAAGCTCGGAAGGTGCTGGTATCGTGTAAATCACATTTTCAGTGTCGCATAACCTTAACTTCTATCTGGACATGTGTGTAAAACTGAAACATCCGTAGGAATTACTTGTTTTGTAAATATAACTTATTTAAGCCATAAAACAATTCCAAGGGAAAATTGAAAATGGCAAATGAAACGGAAGACACGGTAAGTCATAAGACACATCGGGAACGCAATGCCGGCCGTAAAGCCGAGAAGAAGAAAGCGAAAAAGGAACACGTTCAGGAGCTGACAGACAAACAGAGGAACCCAAAAGCGTTCACTTTTCATTCCGCGATTAAAGCAGAAAGACGGTTCAGGCGTAAACAGGATATAGAAACGAAAAAACAGCACATACCTTTAATTGATCGAACTCCCCTCGAACCACCGCCGGTTTTGGTCGCCGTCGTTGGTCCACCAAAAGTGGGAAAGTCTTTGGTAATTCAGTGTCTGATCAAAAGTTATGTAAAACAACCATTGACGAACATACTTGGTCCAGTTACAGTTGTTTCTAGCAAGAAAAGAAGGATTACTTTTATGGAGTGTAATAATGACATTAACAGTATGATAGATATAGCTAAAGTAGCAGATTTGGTACTGTTGCTAATAGACGGTTCGTTTGGCTTTGAAATGGAAATCTTTGAGTTTTTAAATATATGTCAAGTTCATGGTATGCCCAGGATTATGGGAGTTTTGACTCACTTGGATTTGATCAAAAATGCGAAACTATTAAAGAGAACCAAAAAAACTTTGAAACAACGTTTCTGGACTGAAGTATACGCTGGAGCAAAATTATTTTATCTATCTGGTTTACTTCACGGAGAATATTTACGTACAGAGGTTAAAAACTTAGCTAGGTTTATATCCGTAATGAAGTTCAGGCCGTTAACTTGGCGTAGTACACATCCATATATTCTGGCTGACAGAATAGAAGACTTAACTCCTCCAGAATGGATTAGGCAGAATCCAAAAAGCGACAGAACCATCAGTTTGTATGGGTGTGTAAACTTTACTACGTATAATCGTGTCTAATGTGTTATAAGTTGATGGTCATTTTATATTTGTACTTACAGGTATGTGAGAGGAGTTCCTCTGAACAAGGAAACTTCCATACATATTCCAGGATGCGGTGATCTCAAAATTAAGGATGTCAGTTTCTTGCCAGACCCTTGTCCTTTGCCCGGGGAACTGAAAAAGCGTGCATTAGTAGAGAAGGAACGTCTAATTTATGCACCTTTTTCTGGTGTCGGTGGAATAGTTTACGACAAGGACGCTGTTTACGTAGAATTAGGCGGCAGTCATTCTCACAAAGAAGAAGATACTGGTCTGGTCGGAGCTCTGATGGATACACGAGAAACTTTAGATCAGAAACTGCAACGTAGCGAGCTGCAGGTCTTCAGTAATACCGCTCCGATAAAGTCGGAAGATGTGAAAGCGAATTTTGGCGATTATGTTGGACAAACTATAATCGACAATGGCAGAGTTAGAAGAAAGGTTGTGTTTACCGATTCCGAAGAATTAGTAACACCATCAAATGATACATTCGATGATAGCGACCATGAAAGCGATGATGAAGAATCGGAGCATGAACGAGAAAAGGAAGAGAAAGAAAATGAGAAGGAAACCGATAGCGAAGATGAAATGACACGGAATACGAAGGGTATAAAGAGAAAAAAGAAAAGTAGCAAACTAGGAGTCAAACGTAAAAGGAATAATTCGACAGGTAACTTAGACTCGGATGACGAAGACATCGATATGACGGAACGAAACTCTACGGATTCTACCAAACCCGGAGCTTTAAATGTATCCAATAATACAGAAATTTACCATTCGACAAGCAAGGAATCTGACATAAAGATAAAGCACAAGATAACCGAAGCGCTTAGTCTACTGAATTCGTATACAAGCAAAAAGAAGGATTCGAATAGCGAGAGCGAGAGTTTCGACGAGCTCAGCGACGAAGATTCGCGCGTTAAACTCGAGAAAGATAACGAAGAGGAAGAAATTGATTTTTCGCAGGAATCTTCGTCCCAAGAAGATGAAGATGATAATGAAAACGAGGAAAATGATTATAAGATCTCTGGTGCAGGTGACGGGATCGAAGACGAGGAAGATGTCGAAGACGAATTTAAATGGAAGTCGAATTTAACCGAAAAAGCTAAGAACGCTTTCGAAGTTCGTCAGCGAACCAACAAGAACTTAATGAAATTGGTGTACGGAACGTTCGATAAAAGGTACCTCGTGCAAGAAACTGGAAACGATAAAGGGAAAGAAGCCGAGGACCACGGTAACGAAATCGGCGGAATTTTCCACATGGTCCAAGAGCAAGAAAAACATAAAATCCAAGAGCGAGAACTGCAGAATCAGGAAGAATCCGTATTCTTCCCTGGGGCACCGCAAGATTGGTTAAAAGAGGACAACAAGTTGCTCGTAACGAATCGTTTCGTGACAGGAAAATGGAAAGAATCGGAGGATGCTGAAGAGCTTCTGAAATTGGATGACATGAACGACGAGGACATGTACGGAGATTTCGAGGACTTAGAAACTGGGGAGAAGCACCAATCGGAGGCGCCGAAGGAGTCGACGACAGATGAAATGGAAGAGAAGAGGAAACTTATTGATAGGAAGAAAAAATTGAAGGAACAGTTCGATATGGAATACGACAACGGCGAAGGTAAAACGTATTATGACGAATTGAAGCAGGAGGTCGAGAAGCAAGCGAGCCTGAACAAATCAGAATTTGAAGGAGTGGCAGACGACATTAGGGTCCAGTTGGAGGGCTACCGTCCGGGAATGTACGTACGTGTTGAGATAGAAACCGTGCCTTGCGAGCTGGTCACTCATTTGGACCCTACATACCCGTTGATCATCGGAGGACTTTTACACGGTGAAGAAAACATCGGATACGTGCAGACGAGAATCAAAAAGCACCGATGGTACGCGAAAATTCTGAAGAGTAGAGACCCATTGATACTTTCCGTGGGCTGGAGACGATTCCAGTCGCTGCCGATTTTCTCCAAGTTGGAAGACAACTTGAGAAGCAGAATGTTGAAGTACACACCGGAACATGTCGCTTGCATGGCACATTTTTGGGGTCCTATTACACCGCAGAATACTGGAGTTTTAGCCGTTCAAGACGTTGCTAGCAGAGCGCCGGGATTCAGAATAGCCGCGACCGGTTCTATCGTCGAGATAGACAAGAGCACGCAGATCGTTAAGAAGTTGAAATTAACCGGCGTCCCTATGAAAATATATAAAAAGACTGCGTTCGTCAAAGATATGTTCAACACCAGCCTCGAAGTGGCAAAGTTCGAGGGGGCCAAGATAAAGACGGTTTCCGGTATACGTGGTCAAATAAAGAAAGCAGTTTCGAAGCCAGAGGGTTGCTTCCGTGCGACCTTCGAGGATAAAATACTTCTGAGCGACATCGTTTTTTGTCGCACTTGGTACAATGTCGACGTCCCGAAATTCTATAACCCCGTAACTTCGTTGTTATTGCCACCTGAAGAAAAAAATCATTGGTTGGGAATGAAAACAATTGGACAGCTGAAGAGGGAAAAAAGCATTCGTATGCCCGCCAAAACGGATTCCATGTACACGAACGTCGAACGGGAACCAAAGGTGTTCAGACCACTGTCTATTCCACGAAGTTTGCAGAAGGATCTTCCGTATCGCGATAAGCCAAAAGTAATGCAAACTGCTGGAAATCGCAAGCTGAAAGACGGCAGGGTAGCCGTGGTGCGCGAACCGAAAGAGGAAAAAGTGGCAAGACTTATGGAAATGATCAGAACTAATTACGCTCACAAACAGAAACAACTGAAGGAGGCTATGACGAAACGAATTGAAACGCACCAGGCCCAGATCGCCGTGGAAGAAGCACGAAAACTGAAAAGACAGAAGGAACTGAAGAAACACGTGTTCAGAGAACTTAGTAAGTTGGAGAAAAAGAAGAAACGGTAATATAATTGCTAGACATGACGAAATGCATTATATTTTTGCATTGTTCTCGATTGATAACGGAATTTTAGAGCTTTTCGTTCACGCATCATTTCCCATGTATGATCTGTATTATATTATGTATGTTTATGTATGTAAAATAAATTGTTTTATATTTACAAAAACACTGTTGCACCGTTATCGAAGTAACGGAACTTGTCAAAATATCGATTTTATTGCGAACATTTGGATAAGTTACAATATAATTATATATTAGCAAAATATATTAGTCCGTAGAAAATAGTAACAGTTTTTATATGCAATGGTTCTTACAATATAGCTTGCGATCCGCGCCATGACGCAATCGTATGATGTCCCGTTGAATAATTATCTCCACCCTGGAATCGATAACCGTATACGTATGCACATACACATCGAAATATTTTAACAAACTTTTAATCCCTTTCGGAACAGTCACATTATTACCTGCGTTAGCATTAATAACTCGTCTTGCGTGTCAACGATCTTAACTGGGAACGGAGAGCCCGGAACCAAAACGCCTGCCCAGCGAACTTCGACTCTATAATCGCCCGGTTCCGTCGGATCGTATCGACAGAGTATTATCCGATCCTTTTGAGTTTCTCTTTGCATTTCTACTCTGAATGCTCCTTTAGGTCCACGGACTCTCACCGTGAGTTGGCCAGCACCTGCGCCACGAGTGTCGCAGATAAAACGCGATTGAAACGTTGCTAATACTCCGTGTTCGATTCCTGGCCCATATACTCGTACCTAACAATTCAAAGACATTTTTAACTAGTAAATAAGTCTTTCATTTGTTACTTTCATTAATTAAGTGTGAGAATATAGATTCGAATTTAGTATGTATTTTGAGCCCTGGTAACATAAGACATTTTAAGTTACCTTCGAAGCGTCCGGAGCACCGGAAACACGCAACGTAAAAGGCGAACCTGGAACATGTTCCCCTGCGTATTTAATCGTTAACGCATGCCGTCCAGCTTCCTGCGGTTTTACGTTCAGCGTGAAAGTTGCATCCCCGTGGTCGTACAATTCGCAGTAAGCCACTTTGTGGGGACCAACACAGTGCGCCGTTAATTCGCCTGGACACCGATTTATTTGATTATTTTATGGATTTATATTTCTCTTAAATTATATTAGGTATGTATGACTTTGTTAATTATATTAAAGAAATAATTTGCAGTTTCGAACACAAGGTATTTACCGGGCCCTGCGCGTCTTGTATCGATGAAACTTCTAATTTCTTGTCCAACTATGCCATTTTTTAATCCGTCTCCGGAGCAAATGACTCGCGACGCGTCGGCCGCGCTTGTTACGTTGATTTGCAAAGGACATCCTTTTAGTTGCCTTCCGTTCCACGATACGGTCATCAACAGAGGATCGGGAGTCAGAGGTATGTAACTTGCACGATAAACAGAGTCCCCTGCGCGTCAAAGCAAATACGTAATTTCTAAGGAGAAAATATAACTCATCCACGGAAAGTAAGGATTGTTCGAACAGGGACAAGCTATTCACCTAAGTGTTGAAGCATCACGTTGAGTTCGTTAGTCGGTGAAAAAAGCTGAACTTTCGGCGTTCCGTTGCCAGCTTGAGAACCGTCTATCGTGAAGCTAACCTCTTCGCCACATTTCGCCGATGTCAGTCCCCTTCCTCTTAATAACACACGACTTGTGTCTTGTACCGGTGGCTAGAAATGTCAAATGAAAATAGATACTTAGTGCTATTGTAATAAGTACACTGCGGATTTTATGCATTTATAGCGTATCCAATTATCTGAAATTCAGTATAGTAAAATGTTTGGTAAATTTTTGTATGGTTCTCATATTTTATGTGGGAGTTTATAAAACCTTTGACGCAGTAGAAAAGGTTTCGTTTTTTTTTTCTAGTTTCGGTGGATATGTCTTTAAAAATTCATATTTGCATAAACATCCACAGTCTAGTAATAAATCCCCAAAAACTGATTCAATTGTATACCTCTAAATCTTGAACTATAGCTAATTTTGGTGCTCCCGGAAATGGTATGCCGTTAAATAATATTTCTAAACGATGTTCCCCGCCGTTTAATTGCGGCGCGATAAGTTTCAGTCTGTTGTTCGAAGACATTTCGAAAGATAGCATTTGATCCCCTATTTTCCCAGTGAGCTCCCCTGGTCCAGCCTCAGCAGTGTCGAAACTAATTTTATTCGATGAGTGTAACTTCAAACGCCCAAGCTCGTCGCATACAGCTGACCAACCACCTGAAAACACGAAAACTAAGTAACCTCCAAGAATGAATATAAACGCAACTTTCAAAACCCATTTGCCCACCGATTACGCGAAGATTTCGTGTATCTATGATTTTTGGGTGCCAAGGAGATCCCGGAAGCTGCTGACCCGCAGAAACAACTCGAATATCGAACACTCCAACTTCAGTTGGAACGTAAGAAACGTTCCAAGTGCCTGGATTAGCCCCAGCTTCGACAACCGCTTTCGAAACACTGTCTGGACCATCCACCTACGTAACAAATACACAGGTTTTGGTTTAGTATAACCCATTACACAGAAAAACTTCGAGTAGAAATTGATCTTAGGAGATTAGAAAGTACATACTTGAACTGCCGGGGGACTCCTTGTGCCGGTTACGATAAAATGTGCTGGTTTATCTACATGGCCACTTAACAGGCCTTCTCCTTTTGCGCGAGCTTGTCCGGCTGCATCGACCGCGCATACTAGTGGACTACCAGGTATGGGACATCCTCCTATACGTACGCCATTATTAGTAATAATATAGGTAACCAGTACTTGTCACGTTTCAAGATATTGTCAATGTTTATCTTACCGTATGTGATATTAATCATGTAACTGCCAGGTACACTCGGAGAAAATTCCACCATCTCAGCACCATCGTTCAATGGAGTGACTTGTAACGGAAGCTCGTGACCCAAAGGACTAGTCGCGGCCACGTCCAAGTCTGCTATTCCAGCGTCTGTCTTCATTACTGCAACAATGCATTATTATAACTAACGCGTCCTTTTGCTTTAAGCAAATCATTTTAATGCACTTACTTTTAAATGCAATGTGATCGTGCACAGACACCGTCATAGGACCCAATTCTTGCAGTTTCACTTTGGAAACATCAAAAGCTTGACAAAAAAAGGGCGAACCTAGAACTGGCTTAGCACCTTGTAAAACGTCGATCTTGTACGTTCCTGGGAAGACGAAACGCTAGTTTTCTTAAACAGATCATTAATATTTAAGTCTTCTTTTAAGTCACTATAAACAACTCACCAACAGTGTTTGTAGTGAATTCAGCGAGCAAATTTCCATCCCGATGCTGATAACACCGAACCGGAACGGCATTACCTTGCGGCCCACTGATCACAACGTCGAATTCTTTTCCTGGACGACCTAACGTTTCAATCGTAAACGAAGTCACTTTACCGACGCACGATTGGTACAACCCTAATCCTGTTGCAGTTACTTCTCGTCCTCCAGTTGGACTTCGAACACTTATATCCAGTGGGCTTCCTAAGATAAAACCGTGACGGATAGAACGAAGCAAATAAAAAAATAACAAAACAAAGAATTCATAGATGATTATCAAACCTGCAATGTGAACTTCGTTATATTTTATGTGAACTCTGTGAGGAGCAGCTCGCGTTGGATGAAACACTATCTCATAAACGTTATTATCTCCTTCCCTGACCACGCTGTCAACGTCAGTCCCAGCAGAGCGTACGTTCACACTCAGTTTTCCTGGTCCAGCTTCTTTCGACGCAACCACTGGCGAACATGTTTTAAGCTTCTATATAGTACACACTTTTCATGCACGCAGAAATAATATTACTCATGTTATACCTATAATAGTTCCAGGTCGATGACAAACTACGTCTGACACTTCTTTGATCGTTACCTTTCCGGGATCAAAAGCTTGAAGCGTTTGAGAACTGATAATCTTGTGACCATCGCTGAATATCACACTGTAAGTTCCAACTTGTCGCGTTCGTATTTCAACTCGATACAAATGGGACGATAATTTCGTTAACGTGCATGGAATAATTATACCGTCGGGTCCTGATTAGACATAGAATTACGATGTAACGTTACAAGAAATTGTACGTATAAGAACAGTAACTATAATAGGAAATTTACCTGTAACTTCAGCAGATACAGGTCCTTCTAACCCCGGCATTTCCAAGTCCATGTATGCTATATTGCCGACTCGAATCATGGATGGTCCGTCTATCATAGTACTAACCACTGGACACTTAAATGGACTTCCTAACAGGGAACAATAAATTACAAACTTTACTGCTTGCAGTAATTTATAACCGTCGAAAGAGAAAAACGTTACTGACCTGGTACGTTGTCATCGTTGAAACTAATGTTAACATAATGAGTACTAGTAGTTTGGGGAACGAACGTGACGTCGTACAATCCACGAGCGCAGGCAACAACCTCGGCTTTCACGGTATTGTTTTCCGTACTCACTACTAATTCTAATGTTCCTTCACCAGCTTCCGCGGCGTCAACTGTAAATGTTGTTGCTTGACCTAGCAGTGCTTCGGTAAGACCCGACACGTGAACCTACGCAAATTGTTATTGAGATACCGTATCAATAATTTCAATTTTTTTTTGCAGATGGCTGAGAAATTTACCTTAGTAACATCGTAGATATTGCAGGCAAACGGAGATCCTTTCACATGCTCGTTGTCCACTAATACGCTGATATTATGTCTGCCCACTTCCATCGGTGCAAAGCTGATGTTATATTTTCCATCGACAGGTTCTATCGTAATAGGAAGAGATATACCAGACGGCGGCGTAACGATCACGTCACAATTCGTCGACGCAGCTTGGGGATCTACTGCGAACGACATCAACTGTTTTACAGCTCCCATTTTTAAATTGTGACCCGCTATTATGGCTTGACCTGCGCCGACTACTTTACAGCTGAATGGTGAACCTGCGAAACGTCACAATCGTTATAGAAAAAATGACAACAGTTAAAAGAAACTCTTTATTGCAACCGATACGTTTACCTGGAACAGGTTCCCCATTGAAACGAACGCTAAGACTATGAACAGCAGCTTCTTGTGGCTTGAAATTAACCCTGAACTTCGCGTTTCCTTCGCTTTGTACATAATTTGGTACGTTTTTGCCATTTACGGCGACAATGATTTCGAGATTACCAGCACCTGCTTGACTGGCATTAACTGAAATTGGAAACATGCGAATGATCCCATCGCGCGTGTGTTAAATAACGGCTAATCGAACGTAGGGAACTTACTGCTGAAGAAAACTGGCTTTCCAACAACACCACTATTTATATCCGTCACTTTTACTTTGTCTGCGTTGTAAGCTTTCACTAAAAATGGGCTACCTTCCACATGTGATCCGCTTAACTTTACTTCAACACTGTGATCACCTACAAGTTTGTACATACAAGTTGGTTACAAAAGTATTCGAACACCCTTGAAAACAGAACAACTTTTTTTTAAATTAGTTTACTAAATGAAGTAAACAAAAAATTGAAAAAGTTGCAATACTATTTTCTTCACGATTCCGAACAATTGCAACTTCTTCAATTCTTTCTCTTTTTAACACATTTCTGCAGATGCGTACACAGTGTCTTTATTAGAGGACATACCAACATCTTTTGGAGTAAAGCCTGCAGTGTAACATCCGTGTCCGTTCTGTTTCACGTGAATCGGTAAACTATCCCTAGTGGGTGAAAGAACTTCTACAATAGGTGTTCCTAAAGAAGCGTCCGCTTCTATTGTAAATGTTGTCAGGCGATTCACAGATACTTTTTCCAATCCTTCAGTTATTACTACTTTTGCTGTATCGCTCACCTAGATTTTCAAGAAGATCTTCTCTAGGTTATTCGCACGATTGAAGAATGCATGAAGAAATTGAACGCATTTAACCGTACCTGACAACTAAAGGGACTACCAGGTACATCTTCTCCGTTGAACCGCAAATCCACAGTGTGCACAAGAGGCTCCCGAGGCGTGAAAGATATTGCATAGGTGTGTGGACCTTGTGCTTGAGCAGACGTAGGCACTCGACCACCATTTACTGTCACTTCCAAATTTCCTGGTCCTGCTTGACTAGTTTCAACTGAACCATAAAAATATTCACTGTGTACTATGTATTCTTTGAGATGTATTTAATGTAGTAGAAATGAGATTAATACCTAAGAAAGTTACAGGCATTCCAATAACACCATGTTTAGCATCTTTTACTTTGATAGCAGTCACATCGTAGACTTTGCAGCTAAACGGGCTGCCAACCACAGGAACATTCCGATGGCTTACTGAAATTCTATGTTCTCCAACGACTCTCGGCGTAAATGCTACGCTGCACGTCGTGTCTTTGTTGTCAGTGACCTGAGCTGGTACGGCCTGTCCATTGGGTCCTATCAAGTCCGCCGGTTAGTTGTTTGATACAATTTAGTCAGCCAACTACTGGGGGGATCGGGACACCGAAAGTTGACGACGGGGGGGATTACGTGCGCCCAGCAAGTTCTTTCTTAATGTTAAGGTTTTTAAATTACAAGCAATTTTAATAACTTCCGTCGCGAAAAGCAATCTATGAATTGTTATGACAGAATGGTAGCTGTTGTAGATACACGAGCATGAACGTAAGTTCGATAATTAGTTTACTCCTATTAAATAAATTTGATTCGATTAATACTTGGTTAATACTAGATCTGTTACATGTTTATGGAAAACTTAAATTACGTAAGAGAAAGAATTCAAGCAAACATGTCTCAAGAATTGGCAAATCGGCGAATGGAACCACTAAGCTAGAGATCTATTTACGTATTTTTCGATCCGTTTAACTGAACATGTTCTACTAAATAATAGTTTGGCACGTTGCATAAAAGCGGCTACGCAGGTTTCAATATTCGAAGGTTGTACCATTGTGCCATAATACGTGTAACTAACAGTAATTGTATGTATAGCACCATAAAAAATGGCTGTCACGAGAAATATACAAATACATGTGAACTTGGTTCAATAGTTAGAACGAATACCGCAAACCATTAGTCACCGTTTTGATATTGTTTATCTGCCGAAATGGAACCCAAAGCGTGTATAATACTCTGACATGGTAACCAACGATTAGAATATCATGGAAAAAGCACGAGAAATTATTCGGGATATGATTAGAAGAGCAAGTTAGAAACCCACCACCAATTTATTTAGAGAACTCCGCTATTAAGGTAAGAATGAGATTAGTTTTGTTTGAGAAGTCTAGTAATGTCGTAGTCTGAAAGCTGGCCGACCTGCAACAGAGAGAGAATTGCTCTCAAGCTAAAGATTAAGAAGACAACATTCAGACACAGAGGCACAATTTTCGTGCAAGTATCCACCACAATTTGATACAGAACAAAAATTCCATAAATTGAATACGTAAGTACTAAAAACGTAACGTAAGAAGGTGCTTGTACATACTTTCGGTCGTCGGCGGAACCGTTGTGCAGGAATTGTTTATTATCTTGTAACATTGCTTTGGAATATTAGACTTGAAGGAATAACAATATAACAAAGTGTACGATGTCGATGTGGAGACAGTGATAATTTGTGCAACAATAACAAAGATAAATCTTTGATACGCATGCGGCATATAGATGCTAACGTAACATATAAATACCGAAGAGTGTGAATAAATAATAGAATAAACGAAGCTGATTTACCTTCAACGTTAACTTCTAAATCCTCTAAGCTACCGGCAACATTACTGACTGTAAGATAGCTTTGTCGTCCTAATCCAGCACTGTTTAATGCCTGCCCACTCACTGTTACATGACTATCGCCACCTACCCGTGTTACAATCGGACAGCCTGGCACAGTTCGTTTATTGAACGCTATATTAATTACATGTTCACATGCTTCGAATGGTACGAAACTAACGGAAAATCGAGCATTTCCCTGTGGCGTCACTTGAGTAGGAATATTTTGATTACGAGCCGATATTGTAATCTCTAAATTTCCTTCGCCAGCTTGACTCGCATCGACTGTCGAATAAGAAGGATTTGAATGACGTAGCTTTTAAGACATTCTAATATTATTTCATGTTTAATTTTCCTATTTTTTAAACGTACCAGTAAAATGCGTTGGCTGACCGACACTGCCTCTGGCTACGGGACCGATTAATACTTTATCCGCATTAAACGCCTTGGCTAAGAATGGTGTACCATTTACAGGGTGCCCATTATATTCAACGCTAATTGAATGGACGCCAACGTCTCTAGGAATGAATTCTGCCGTGAAACCACTTTTTATGTCACCCGTTACTTTAACAGGCAGTTCGCTGTTCGGCCCTAAAAAATCAAGCTTTCTGTTATCGTAAAAGCATTTATTAGTATTCTGAGATTTTATACCTATGGTATCTTATATCTATTATCACCAACCTCTTACAGAAACTGCAAGTTCTGCACTACCACTGCCATCGACTCCCATATGGAAGCTGGCAGGCTGATCGACTGGAATTAATTCCAGATGATTTAAACTTAATGTTACTCTGCTTGTGTCGGACACGTTACAAATAAACGGGCATCCTTTTACTGCTTCTCCATTGAATTTGATATCTATGTAGTGTGGTTTAGCGATCTCAGGTGTGAAAGAAACAAGGCAACGTCCACCTCCTACTACTTGAACATGATTGGGTACTTCTCCCTCATTTATTGAGATTTCAAGCTGTCCTTCGCCAGCCGCGCTAGCATCAACTGAAGATTAAAAAAGGATCAAAGCATAAATGTACATTCTTCAGTGAAAATTGTTCCAAAGCCAGGTGTTTTCAATTACCTCGAAATTGGCAGGCATGCCCTACTACAGCACTGGGTACATCGGTAACTTGGATTAAACTGCTGTTGTACACCTTGGCAACTAGAGGTCCTGCCGGTAGCTTTTGTCCCGCGATGCTTACTTCCACAAGATGACTGCCCACATCTGTTGGAGTAAACTGAACACGAAACTCTCCAGGACGTCCTGGTTCTTCCTCTATCCTTGCTGGCAAGTGTCTTTTGGAAGGTGCTAAAATAATTGCAATTTGGAATAACACATTTGTACCTATACGTGTCACTTTAATTATAACATGTACGTATAATATTCTACACTTACTTATAATTTGGACGTCAATTTCACTACTGGTAAAACCAAGAGCGGAGAGCTCAAATAATGCGGGACTACCAGCAGGGACCAATCTTACAGAGTCCCCAATTACTGACATTTTTGGGGCTGGCATGATGCCCACTCGCCACGGTGATCCTATTAATTTAATATTTTCACATAAGAATATTATATTGCAAGCTATTTAAATATGGTATGATAATCTCTTAATAATTAGTAATTAGTTCAATACAGTGAATATCAGAATCTGTTGAAAAACCAAAGAGATCTCTCCACGTAAAATTAAGAGTTTTTGAATCAAATCTTAGTTTCCCGGAAGTGCAACGTGACTCCAATCAGGTGTCCCCTAACCTTTTTATTTATAATAAGGACACGCGCGGATCACAGTAAAAAATACCTTCAGTAAGCACCGCGGGAAAATTTACGAAGCTATATTTATGTAAATGCATGGAAGAAATGATTGTTTGCACGAGAATATAAAAAATCCGAAATATACCTCGATCGCGTCTTTAGTGTCTAGACTGAGAAACCTAAAAAAAACCGCTGAAAACCTTAAACGAAAAAGCTGCACGCAGAAATGAATTAAAATTACGAACGAACGAAATGTTGATATCACGGATGAAACACCGAGAAACACGGAAACCAAACTTATTTCATCAAGAACAAGATTTATACACTTCGATCTCGGCCATAAGCAAGAACAGGTAAGGAGTTTTCACAGTGGCACGCGAACTGATACGACATTATTGAGTATTCGACGCTGTTCGGTGAAGATTGATCGCGAATAATTTCCTCGGGAATCCATTCTGACACGATTCTTGAGACTCGCGATGAGAAGAATTCAAAACAACACTAAAAAAACACCCGAACACGATTTAAGAACCCGCGAGATATTTGTAGCTGTGATTTCTCGGGTAAGTGAACGTCAGCAGATCGCGATTCACGACAGACTTGAACGAGTCGAGCGACGGGACGAGTGTGGTTGCCACTGGATTGCCGCTCAGGCCCAGAACCAGGGCCGTGCATTTCTTGGTGTACGCTCCACAATTTTACTTGATGCATTTCCCTGCAGTGTTTCTTTCGTATTAGATTTCATTAACTTTCATGCTTGCTGAATTATTTGTTACACATATTCGCCTATATCGAGCCATTAAAATTACACTGAAAATCTCTCTTATCAGAAATCTTTGATCCCTGTTTACCTGGTAATCCTGAGAAAATCGACTCATTTTTCCACCGGGAAATCAATTACCAAGGAGTGACAACGAATATGTTGAAAAAAGATGGCGAATGAAAGAAGTGAAAAATTCGATTAACGCTTTGAAAGATGGGAAACAATTTTTGGATGAATAAATTTTTTACCTTGATCTATTGAAAGTACAATTTCTGGACAATAAACAGGGATCTGTTGATTTCTATTTCGTATTTAAGGTTTCCCCGCGACAGGATGGACATTGGCGCGGGGCCTGGAAGACATACGATACGTCTATGTTCTCCCATTCGTTTCTTGTTCGTTCGACCAGCTACACCTCTTCTACCTATACCAATACGTTTACAGGATACCTGATCTGCGTATTTCGATACCTTAAGGTCGGCCGCAAATAGAAACCTCGCTGTTTTCATTCGACGCGGATCTACTTTTTCGATGCAGCCGAAGGGATAATTCGTATCCAATGAAAAGTATTAGGGAAGGAACAGTGCAATTTTCTATGCATCGTGATTCTACTTAACAATCGGGTTTCAACGGGAACGATCCACTGCGCGAATCGAATAAAAGACTGGACACGCACGTATGTAGGTATGCAACGAGACTCTGTTTAGAAAATACGAGAAATGCGCGCTAAGATTCTACGAGGAGAGGTTCGTGTCCCATATTCGATTTGAAAAATATTCAGGCAAGCATAACTCATGACGATGGACTCTTTCTTCGAGCACTTACAAGTGTGGTACAAGTAACTGATAATAATTAAACAGACAACGACAGTGAGTCGCGATTCTCCGACACCGAGAAGAACGAAACAACAACTTCTAACCGTCCTGTAATGACCGTAGGAATTACGAAATTAATGATGCCTTGCATTTTGCAACGCACTTGCATCCTCGTATTCCGTTGAACAAGGATAAACAGAGAAGCACAACGTGGGTATCGCGTATACATCTGAGAAAGACGTCAAACGTCAGCGATTTGTGTATTCGGTATTAAAATGACATAAAACTTTTGCCGTTATAAAAGAGACAAACGCAAAAGGGAAAACGAATTACGAATCGTATATCATCTAGATATACGGAACATGGTTTTTTTTCACGGATCTTCGTCTACGTCGATAACATACATCGATATATCGATGTAATAGCTGTTTTTCTCATTCCGAATCGCTTTGCGCTACATTCATAACGACGGGAGTGTTACGTCGAACAGACTGTGGGCTTGTGAGTCGCTGCATTCCCCGACATAACGGGTCATACGGAAGGTGGTAACTCGTTCCAAAATTTTCGAAAGAAAACACTTCTACAGGTATTACCAAGCACCCATGTCTCTTCTCTTGTTCTTTACGTGAAATATTTATACGTAAACACAGTCAGCGAGAGACGACGCCTTCGAAAGTGGAAATACTATTCTTATGCGTGATCAATTCGTTCCGAACGAGACATGCTGCTCAAGCAGGGACAAATCGGAATCAATTGAATCGAATATGTGCACGACCTATACCGTGTTGTTTTATCAAGTAATCGTGATTCATTACCACAAATGGTGCCTCTATTGGTATTGTTAACGATATCACAGACTTTAGTTTCTATTTTCCGGTATTCGAAGAAATATTTCTCTCGAATCAGCCAGTCTACACGCAGAAAAAATTACAGGATGTACATTGCTCGAATTTTGTCGATCTAACCTAAATGGGCACGTTAAATATGGCATCATTGTCAGGCAAATCAGCATCGCTGTTGCAGCTTCGAGCCGTTCAAGTCACCGAAAGCGACCGAATTACATAAGAATGAGACACTACTTCTTTTACATCGTGAGTAGATGCGTTTTACTCTGTGGCTCGTGTATAATTAACACGTAATCGGTGCTTTCATAGTCGATGCGTCGTATTCTTATCGAGCGTCACGGTGATTTGCGCATCGCGATTAAGCGGAATGGTTTCACGTATGCACGCGTCACGATCGTTTCGTTTCAACACACCTGGTGCGTTTTCTACCGTTGTCGAAATTTCGTCGATTACCGATTTATCTCTGGTGGTTTGTGTCAAGTTATCGCGCGATCGATCGAGACACTATCCCTCTTTTGAAATTACTCAAAAGAACGAATACAGTGACAACAGGCCCGGTGGAAATGTTCACAGTGAGAGGATGGATGAAGCGAGAAGAATAGAGAAATCGGTAATAACACGTTTGCCAGGATGAAGCGCGTAAGAACGCATTCCACGTGTCGCGACAAACCGTACCCCAATTCCATAGGGTGTCCCGTAAATGAAACGTGAACCGAACACGATTACAAATGGCATTTGTTATTCAAAGGCATGGTTAATTATTTTCTAATGAACTTTAAATTGAACTAACTTAATAATTCTAACTTCGTCTGAGCAATAAACACCGTTATCCTGTTTATGACGTGTTTTCAAGACATTAGCTATTATTCTCTGTAAAAACTTTAAGGGCTGTGCACACTGCAGTCGTTATAATTAATAATTAATACGACTAGAAAATTTGTTCAATTATTGATCATTACGAATGGATCTATACTAGATGAAAAAAAAAAACTCATTTATTTACGGGTGTTCTGTGTGAAATGATTATTGCATACGGGAAACTATGCATCCAAAATTCCAGCGTGAATGGGCGAAGATCATTATGGGATGCGATCGCGAGCAGTTACGCGATTACGTTTACAATCTACGTAGGCAGAGGCCGACTATCCTCGCTCGTAACCAAATACGTCTGCGAACGTGTAGCGGCTCTGACATCGTGACCACACCTACGTTCTCTATGATATTCCTTTTCGGTTGGTTAATGTACGTACATTAAGGGGAACACATCCCGTTAAATTCCGCTACATGAAAACTGGTAACGTGTATTCAACGTTGCGTCGATCATCCGTAACGGTCGTAATTTCAAATATCATCGAAATGTAACGATTTTCTCACGAGGCGGGAATTCCGTTTTTCGAATCGCAGATTTTCCAAACAGTCCGAAAGTGAACACGATATCGGTGAATGTCGGTGGGGGGGATCAAGAATTCCTATGGGACGACCTTGACCATTGTTGTTGGCTCGGGTTAAAACAAGAAATACGTAAGTAGGTACTTACACAGATCTGTTTGGAAGGGATCGTAACGGAATTCGAAACATTCCGATGCTAATACCGCGCCGGTGATTTAGAAGTGGAACGGGGCTCCAACGAACGTCTTTACGATATTGTAGGCCACGTGCGACGCGTGGTCACGATTGCAGAATGCACTTTTCTACATGCCACTTAAATAATGTTTCTTTGTGTGTAAACACTGATGTATTCCGAATCCAATTCTATGCCGTTTTAGCTCCGAGTACCCCCAAAAATAATCAAATCCAATAGAGATGATAATTTGCAATTTTTCTTTCTTTTTTTTTTCTTCTTTCGCAAATAACAATTTCTATACGAAATTATATAGTTATCTTGAATAATAAAAGATTACGATAGGTTTATATCTTCTGAAAGAAACCGTCGTTGTCGCAGGGAATTCTTCGAAGAGAACGCTCAAACACTGTGCGTCCAATAAAAACACGCAACGGAATTGCTGAAGTGGTACCGGTGTGCATTATGCTTCGTTAGGTAAACGAAAGGAAAAAATATTCAGGAACGTGAAGAAAACGATGACGTCCGGTATATGTGTCAGTGGAACATCACGTGGATGCGTGAAATCGCAAGTCAACGACCTGACCAATGACCTGTTGACTCGGAGACGCCATAGGTGCTTGGGAACGCGGGGAAATTCAAGGGAATCCGCGTGAACAAATGAGAACTATCGTCGAATGAACTTCCCCTTTGAATTATCGAGTTCAACAAAAGTTTGACATGTATAGTGGACGTAAACGAAAGTTGCATAATAGTTATTCTAACAAATAAATCAATTTTTCAATTCAATACCAGCGTACAGTCTTACTCGTAAAATTCTATGAAATAAATAAATACGTGGCATCAGGAAATTCCTTTTTTAGTTAATAAGGATCCACTATCCCAATTCGAAAGGGCAGTCGGTTGAATATAAAGTAACTATTATTTCACAGGGGGGGGGGCAATGATATTTTTTATTCGATCTCAAAACACACAAACATTTTAAAGTTTAAAAACTAGCGATGTCGAGAGTAAAGCCCGTGCACGATTTCTGTTTACACGAGAGGTTATGGTTGTAAGCGTATGAGGCAGTCAATACTCTTAATGTATAAAAAAAAAAGAACACTTACCGGGGACCAGTTCGCCGTTGAACGTCATCTCTACCAGGTGTACAACAGCTTCATGAGGTACGAACGATGCTAGAAATCGTTGGCTACCCAATGCCCTGACGAAACTAGTCACATGGCCGCCATTAACCAGGATCTCTAAGTTTCCAGATCCAGCTCTAGAACCGTCAACTACAACACGGTACAATGGTTTACAGCGTAAAGTTATCTCGATTTCGTTTTGCGGGAGGATAGTATTTTGTCGGTAGGTATTGTTCGATACGCACTTTCAAATTCCACGGGTTGATTGACCACGCCATTCGGAATGTTCCCAATTTGGATAGCACGTGCATTGTACGCCTGTGACCTGTAATTGCGTAACACAATTAGATTCCAATCGTAAATCATCGCTGATTCGATCAGTACGTAGCGTTATTGATCACTTATACTGCGGATTTTATGCATTTATAGCCTGTAGGTCTCTGTGAAACGCAACGAAGGACAATACTTTCGTCAGATGCAACGAGTTTTCTACTTCCTTTTGGACCCAATAAGACACTTAAGGGAAGAAAGAAATTCCTACTTTTGTTTTTCTCTTTATGAACGACCTTCTAAAACGTGATTTTGCATAAAAATCCGCAGGCTATTGATTATATACCTGAACGGAGATCCCGGAACGTGCTGACCGTTTACTAATATTTGAATCGTGTACTCGCCAACTTCTTCGGCGGTTACAGCGTACGTTAAACCTCGAAGAGTTGACTTCTGAACGGGGATTACCTTTCCGTTTGGACCTGAAATTCAATGTTACCGTGTCAAGAAACGTTACGTCACAGTCTTCAATTTCCGTCAATTACCAATCACAAACGGCGAAACTTACCAGACACGTTAACGGTTACATTGTTCGGATCTACGCTGGGATCTACGGTGAACACGGTCGGCCTGTGAAGTGGCAACATTTCCAGGGCACTTCCTGTTACGAGTACGGAATTCTTGCTTTGCGTTGCCGCGTAACCAGAAACCCCATTATTAAGATATCGATGATCGTGTACGCCGTCCGTGGTGTCCATACTTTTGTAATAATTATTATTCTTATTTTTAAGAATACCGTGGGTCTGCGTTCGCGCGTTTGGATTTTCATTGTTGTACTTCTGTGACGGAGAGTAATCGGCACTCGTAAGTTTCTGAGACGACGTGAAATTCGAGAAGCTGTTGTTAGTGTGCGTTGCATTCCTCGTGCCGTAAGCCTGAGTGTTTTTGTAATTGTTGTTCAAATAACTGTGGTTGTTCGTGCTTTCGGCAGTGGGGGAATTATTGGTCAAATTGGCAAGGGATTCTAAGCTACCGTAAGACAGCAACGACTTCGTCTTTTCGATGGCGTCCCAGGAATCTCGTCTGGAGGTTCCGCCAACCATCGACGACACTCTCACGTTGCTGCTGGTGTCGATTGCTCCGTTATCCATAGAACCCCTTCTGTTAAAGCCGTTTTCTCTGTCGTTGTTTCTTGGGCTGAAGCTTCTGTTAACGGGACTCTGCGTCGGGCTACGATACGCCATTGGGCTACGATTCGGCGATCGTGATCTTTTCAGAGAGCCAGAATTATAAATCTCACGAGTCTCTTTGATGATAGGAGAAGCCAATCTCGGGGCATGGGTAGTCGGGCTTGGATTTGGCGAACGAGAGCTGCTTACTGTATTAGATACGTATATATCTTTCGATTCCTTCAGAAGATTAGGACTTTGCACGGTAGGTGATGATCTCACTTGATTGTACACAGTGCTGGAATTCATTTCCTTCGTTTCCTTTATCATCGACGGACTATGGAGATTCCGTGAGACTGGACTCTGACTGTGATTCGGTGATCGAGTACGATTGAACGACGTCGACGCGTAAGTCGAACTGGAGTTTTCTACCGAATAATTACTCGATGTTGTCTTGTACGTGGAGGTAGCCTGACGAATAGGAGAGTAGTCACGGACGCGTTGGATCGGACTCGATGATTTGTACGCGGACGAAGAATACGTTTTCTGAACAGGGCTGGACCGATCGGCTCCAACGGATACGTTCAATCCATTCATTCGTCTTTCCAGCGAGGACAGCTTCGACCTTTCGAGACTGGACGTTGACTCCTTCGATCTTCTCGATCCCTTTTGACTTCCCACTCGAATGGAGAACGGGGAGCCTCGAACATCGGAGCCGTTGAAGTACACGTAAACTCTGTACTTTCCAGATTCGGACGGAACGAACGAAACTCGGTATCTCATGTGCCCGTAATCTTCCATTCTGAAAGGTACGGACTGCTTGTCGTGAACCAAATCTATAATCACATCGCCAAGACCTCCGGTCCCCGTTGCGTCCACGATAAACGAGAACGGTTGCCCAGGTACGGCGCCGTCCGTGTCCATCAACTGAAAACGTTTCCTCGAGATTGTAGGCGTTCAACGAAGAAAACGAACGAATTCACGAAATAATGTAGTGAAATAAATGTTCAATCGAATGTTAATTTGGTATAAATTTCAATAATTCCCGATACCAAGTGGTAGAAGGCCCTTTTCCTACGCCATTTTTTCCCCTAGTGAAAGCAGAGTTTGCTCGTGTGTGTATGTACCTTTATCCCGTTCGGATCGAACACGAAACAAGTGAACGGTCCGCCTTGAATATGATTTCCCTTATGAGTTATCGCGATGCTCCATTCTCCCGTCTCGTCGGGTTGAAAGGTCGCGGTGTGCACACCATCGTTCTCTTTGACCGGACACGATAAAGATCTCCCGGTCGGGGACCATGCAGTCACGTCAATGCCATCATGACTAGTTCCTAAGAAATCAGATCATTTGTAATTATGTCGAGCTTACGTCGACGTAACTTATATCCATATTTATCCTCTCAAGCATTACGCTCACCATAACTGTTGACTAGAACCTCTACGATCGATCCTATAGCGCATGGATCCATACCGGATGCTTTGATTTTGGTCAAGGAAGGTAGAACTCTAAAATAATACGGACATCCGTCTACCAATTCTCCGTCGTTATATACCATTAACTGAAATACAGAGAGAAAGTGGAATTATAGTACCGATATACCTTCATACAGATATACTTAATACAGATTCCTCTCGATTATCGTCCCGAACTCGGGTCAGCGCAGCACAGTAGTTAATTCTTTTTAAAAATGGGACAAAAATTAGAAGAAAAAAAAATATTTTGTAAATTGAACCTTATGCATTCCAATTTCGGTAGGTATAAAGGTTCCCTTCCCATGAACTCCGTTCCAAGCGAGCCTGCATTCGATTCGTCCGCTGGGACTGATCACTTCGCCCCGTACTTCCCTCGTGTTTACTTCTTTGGTAAGCATTTCCAGCTTGAAATGCGCCTACAGACATCGCGAAGACAATTAAGAAAGCGTCTTTGTCGAGAAGCAATTAGAAAGACTCGATGGACATATAGTTTTTAAGGAACAATCGGTCCAACTAACCGGTTGTTGCACTCTAGCGGAAGTGCTGTCTATGTGTACGACAATTTGTTTGCACGCTTGAGGGCGAGGCTTCACCCACTGGAAGTATGCCGCATACGCCATCACGCCTAAATGTTCCACGTTCTGATCGGCCATGTCTTTCGCCTTGAGAATAGGCTCCACGCCCAGTTTCTTGCCTCCGTCGATACCTTCGAGGGGGGAAAATATGAAACGAACGTTACATCATCCCCGCGACAAACGTATAATACACCTGTACAACTCGTTTTTCACTGATTGAACGTCGTAAATGTATATTTCCCGGTTTACCCATTTGATTGTTATGCTCCCATGCAGACGGGTCGGTGTCGATCTTCTCGTAAGCTGGTGCCGAACCGCCTAAATTCCTCACGATCCCGCACAAAACTCGGCCGTCGTTCCAATCGGTCTGTAACGATCGCATTTCGTCTAGTTAGAAGAACGTTCGCGGGTATGATCCTCTCGAAAAACAAAGCAACAGGTGGAGTATATTAATACTTTAAAATTCTGCACAGTGTGATGAGGTAATTGTGTGTTGACCCATCGTAACGTTGCATGAAAACCGGGCGAACCTTCCTTCATGAAGTACGACAAGTAGGTCATTCCCGATAGTTCGTCCAAATATGGAGACGCAAGGTACTCTGGTTCCAGTACCATCGGTATATCGAATTCACGCTTCGATATTTCCATGGCTTTTCGGCAATTGTATACGCTGCAACAGACAAAGAAGACGTTCTTATCGATTGCCGATTTTTGTTTTTTTTTGCTAAACCTCAAATGGCTTAACAAAAATTCAAATTAACATTCAATAGTTTTTTCTTTGTTCGTACCTATCGTTGGGATCGAGTTGGCGCCAGTGGGAGAACAATCCTGGTTGACAATAATTCAGCAACGCGCTCAGGTACACGCCGGAGTTCCAGTCCGTCGTGAAATTATTCACTCTGCATTCTGGCAGGACAGCCTAAAAAAGAATCAATGAATTCGATTGAATGGGGCTAGGTCACCAGTTGCAAATGAACCGGGCCGATAAAATCGAATCCAAATCGATACGATTATACGTTCTATTTCGACGCTGTGATTATAGTCGCGACGCGGTAAGGTCACTCTCTCGTGCAGTTACGTGTATATACTGACCTTGAGCCAAGCGAGCATGAGTTTCCTTGGAGGGAACTTGGACTTGCCTATTTGGTAGCGTACAATGAGCGACCATATCAAGCCAAGGATCAATTTCAAATTTCCATTGACGATGTCCACGTTGCCTACGAACATACACGCGTACAGATCAAGTTTAAAAAACAACGTTTCGTCCTTAATACTAAACCTACCGAACCTTTTAAAAAGATCGGAATTAGGGAAAACCGGCGATTTGACCGGTCGTGGTAGGTTTGTTAACTGCCTTAGACCTAAAATAGGCGTTTTTATCTGGGAATCACCTTCTCAACTAAAGAATTGTTAATGTTTTATCGAATAAAAATGTAATCCTTTCTCGTTTTACTTTACTTTCATCGTAAAATTTATAATAGGAGCACTTGCCCTGCGTTCGACGTATATACTCGTCATTGTCTGGTTTTAATTACGTATCCCGTGAGGGATTTTTAAAATTAAATTCCGCAGTTGCCTTGTTAACTTGACCTAAATTTCCGTGGGAACAACGATGAACTCGTTAAAGAGACGAATCGTTCGCGGACAGCTGAGCGGCATTGTACGAAGAGGAGCTGCCGATACACGGTCCGCAATCAGGAAGAGATTCTGGTTGAATTTCAATCCGATTTCAATCGATGTGCACGCCCGTTACGGTAATTACGCAATTACCGCATATTTGCTCTCTGTTCGAGGTTCGTTGGAACGCGCGGGATGCGTATACACTCGGTTTATCGTTCGATGCATCGCATTTGCCGTTCGCACGCCGAGAATTAATGCACGTAGATACAGAGTCGGCAATGGTAGACGGAGTGTATAATCTGTAATGGGTCTTCGAACAGCCTCGTAGGCGCCGATAGAGCGCAAGAAAGGCAACGACCTCCAACTACGATTTGCGAGCCGTGACGTAACAACTACGTACAGTATTTTTTTCTCGCATCTGAACGCGTAACTGCTCTGCGTTCGAAGCAGGCATTATTACAGTTTACTGGTTACGAGTGAACGCTCGCGGTGCATCGATATGTTCCGATCCACGCGCGCAGAGATTTATGTAACTCTTGACAGGGGCAGCAGAATCAGCGGCACGTGCCCGATTCTGACCGTAAGACCTTTTCCTCTGTACAGGAGTGGGTACTTGTAGGCCTGGATTAAGAAACTTCGTGGCCCAGGACTATCAACATTTTCGGGGGGCCCCTTGGTTGAAAAACGGGGGGTGGGTGATTTTTTATAATACCACACAAGAAAATACATAAATCGGCAAAAATTGAAATTTGTTTTAAATAAAATTAAATAACTTGTAATCATAACGAAATGGAAGGGTTCAGAACGGGGCCCCTCTGGAACGTTGGGTCCGGGGCTACAGGCCCCTTAAACCCTACATTTCTTTTTTTGCCGCTCACGCAATAGGTATACTCGACCGGTAAACAAAACGCTGCGTATGTGGGTTATCTGTGGCACGATTATCTCAAGAAGGCGTTACGAATGAAATTATGAAACACAACGGCAGCGACCCAACGACTAGTCAATCGAAGGATAGTTTGGACAATTATACAGTTGCGAAGAAAATGGCGGGAACATTTTCAGTGGACTACGCATTGCGATTGGTATCCAATGCTATCGCGGGAACTCGGCTGGCAGTCTTACGCTCTGATTGGTCGGGATTTTTCGTTAATATCTCGTTAACAAAGCCTCGGATAACATTTTTGTTAAAGAAAAAATTGTTTCAAATCGTCCAAGGAGTTCCTCGTTTTTGGGAGTCGAAGCTATTTTGGGACACCCTATATATTTCTATGTCCTATGTGTATAGCCAACGCTGCTCGTAAAACTGTGAATAATGTCGCGAATAACCGCGCGAATCTCTACTCACCGATGTTAACGAGTTTCACGCCGTCAGCCTCGATAGCCTGAAGCGCCGTCGACACGTTTTCCAAGTGATGATGCTGATTCGCTGGTCTTGGATTCCATCGAGGCAATCGTCGATTGGTGAGAACCTCGACGAGGGCGCAAAGTCGCGTGCCGTCTCGAAAATCCTCCGCAAGATCGATTACAGGGCCGTCCGCAACATCCGCGGCGTGCTTCAAGTGCTCGTTCACCCAGTTCCTAAACGTATTCGCCTGAATCTCCACCCATAGATCCTCGTGGCCTTTGATCGGCATCCCTTTGGCCGCCGTGCCTTCCGCGGAACGAGCCACCAAGCCCACCAGTTGCTCCGGTCGTAATTGTTCGGTCCTTTCCATCGTCGTTTCTTCTTCGTTTTTCTACAGAATCGCACGATATCGTCTGACTAATCGCCAACGACGTCGTCATCGACGGTAACGACACCGACTATCGTTAAAGTTCACCGTGAAACCCGATTAATCAAGCCCGCCAAGAAGACAATTGAACGCGAACCCTGGGTCAAGTGGGCCGATAAAAGCCACGAAGAATTGTACACGGGGTCAGCATCGAAGCCGAGTTTCCACGCCAGTGTACCCTCGGGAATAAATTCTGCTTCCGCTAGGGGAAATACCGGCGTAGGGGTAAGGGCCTCCTACCACTTTGTAAATTCACTTCAAGTAATGAAATAAATATTCAAGTCAATGTTAATTTGATATACGTTTCAGTAACTTCCGAGATCAAGTGATAGGAGGCCAATCCGAGCAATTCTCCCGGAAACATAGCCCCTCCAATCATCTCACGATTTTCTCCACGAGCCGATTCGTCTGGTTGATCGGGATAGTCTCGTTACTCTCGGGAAGATTTGTTCGTTAAAAATTTCACACGGTGAAAGTGTCTGCGCAGGCACCTGTTACTGCGTGTTCGATAGTCGAGGATGCATCTTGGGTTTCGTAGCCCCGTTTAAATGTAGAAGCACAATGCATGTAACCGCCGTTTCATTTCGAATTCATGAAATCTTTTACAGTTACAACCGGGAGAAAGGAAACAAGAAAGCGTAGAAATTATGCTCGTAGATCGTCAACGGTTTTCTTCCTAGATGAAGAAAATAAATTAATGGAACTGCGTAGAAAAATCGTCCGACTTAAGGCAACGAGCTGCATAACCTCTTAATATATCCTAAAACGGAGAAAAGATCGAGGCACGATCAGCGTCACGACCAACGCATTATGATGATGTATTTAACATGACATCGACTGCACGTGCCAACGGCATTGCTACTCCGCGCCACACCATGCTATGACGTCACTGTTTGCCTGAAAACCTTGTCCGACCGGCAAAGCTTGCGTAAGTGCGTAAAAATTGCCGAACGGACTATTCGAACGCCGCGTTATTCCATGGAAAATATAGTCCAGGATTGACAAGTCACGAATAAGCCTACTAAAAAAAAAAAAAGAAAAAAAAACGTACCGAACGAAACACGCGAGTTGGTATATTGCGTCGCGAATAGATATCCTCGTAATATTCGAGAAACACCTACGATGACACTTTCTCGGTGAATGGGATAATTAGAGATATTCGCGATAGCACCGTAAATGGGGCATGTAACGATGCAACCGCAACAGTTGCGTGGAACGCGATTAATTACAGGAACATAAAAAGCGAAACGCGTGAACCTCTTCTAGAACGTTTCCTGGGAAACTTCGATGATGAGGCATGGATCGATATCGGCATTGTACACTTGCTGCACGCACGAAATTCAATTCTTTCGCTCACACTTTCACCGGAATTTTGTCTTTCCAAATTTTATTCACGATTCGACCACCTTTGTCAACGTTTCGGCGCTGGTGACAAACACATTTAACCGTCGCGTACCGAGTATAGATCGATGCGACGTGTCAAAATCCAATGATCGATACACAATACCTCCAGGTGACAACACAAGTGAACAATTTGTAACGAAAATTACAACGGAATCTTCCAGAGACCAATCCTCGATTGGTCATCCGTCGACGAATCGGCCAATCGGAATCCTCGTTAAAGGGCGCGATTGGGGCTCGAATTATTCAAAGAATACACGGTGGACGAGTATTTTGAAAAACCTGTGCCGTAAAGAATGTCGTGCCGGCTTCGATACGTCGGAGAAAAATGTTTGGTATGTACACTCGTGCGCGCGATCGAGGTTGTATGAATGTTTGGCATGCGAACTGATATTTACGTCGGGCGGTCTCTCTCGAGGGAAGCCTCTTGAACACCAAATCCTCCTTTATTCCTTCGTAATCTTGGGACTTCTCTGTCAACGAAGCCTGTTCCACACGTCGACGATGCCGAGTGATAGTTTGATGTTGCGGTGAGCTACGCGAGAAACGCCATTTTTGGACGTTGCACCTTGCCGGATCGCACCGTTTGCCGACGAACGTCGTTCGAACTTCGAAGTGCGTGAGCTCACTGAACCGACGTGAAAATCCCCTTCTTCGCGGCTTGACGCGGCGGTCGCCTTCCGAGACCGTTGGGGAACAGAGGCACGCGATCGTAACGAATACGCTCCTGTGCCTACCTGTTCGCGGGCCCCCCTCCTCTACCTTTTCCTTCCAGTATTCCCATTTGCAATGGAAACGAATGATTTTCAATTAAAAGCAAGGAATACCTGTTCAAAGCGACTTCCATGCACCGCAAATAACGATCGTCGAACAGAAATTCCATGAACAGAATATTAATGTTCTGTTTCAATTCACATTTGTCTTGTTCCTTCTGTTACATGTATTATATTGTTGTCAAATACCGTAACTAGTATACGTAATGGGTTATGATATATATCGACGTTTCATAGAAAGAATTACTTAGCTTGAAGTGAGCCCACGTAGAATCGTAGGATTATTTATTTATGTACAACGCGGTGTTTGTGGCAAACGCCCGATTTCGACTGCTCGGATACTTTCCTGAATATCAGCTACTAGAAACGAGCAGATTATTCCGCAAGGTGGTGGCACCTGTCGGATTCGTGACCATCGGGTAGCATAAGCACAGGCGTTCGAACAAACCGTTGAAAGATGTACATAACGTACATTGCTATTTCATTGATGGCGAGTAAAGTTGAAAGTTTCCGTGAATTCGTGTTTAATTCGACTGTACCAGATGGTTTAAAACTTGACCGATCATTTCTAGAAATTAAGGAGCAGTACGTTCAAGAGATTTAAAGAGTTAACGTTGTCCCTTTATCAGGCATCGAAGTCTCTGTCTCTCGGCGAACCAAATCTTCAACCTACGCATAGTAAACGTCATCTAACGCGATGATCGATGATCATCTTTTGAAACCATGCTACATTTCACAGTACATACATACCTTATTGCAGAGACGAATGCTGTGACATTGATCTTAAATCAAAATAATTATTCAATAACAATATTACATTTTATTCTTTATGAACTTCCTGATACGTACACGTATACATATGTAAGTATACATGTATTGTCGGTCATGATATTGCACCAATAAATAGATTCTGTACCTCATCTTCAATACCTAAATTCTATATCTCGTCTGTGTTATAGATATAGCAAATGTTGTATCATTTCTAAGCCACAAAGGGGAACGCCAGTGTATCCAAAGCTGTGGGAACGTCTTATCGATAACATACCATATGATTACAACCATCTTCCTACCAGACGGTCGATAAAGTAGAACACTTTGGTATCTACGGTCGGTCAATTCGAGAACTACTTAGAAATATCGAATATGTCCTGCTCTGAATCTCCGTAAATTGTTGTACATATCCTGTACACTAGTCGAAAATGCTGTAACAGCGTTGTTAGTAATTGCATACCGTCATGACACTTGATAGAGTGTTAGAGACAAGTTCCTTGTGAAAAATTCTATATAGGGCTTGGCAGGGCGCCGGCGCCGCTCTATAAATAGCGCGTACAACGCCAACCGCGGGTTGCGGCTTGTGGACAAAGTAAAAGGAAAGGCAGCAATGGGGTGCGCGCGACGACGATAGTAGGTAGTTAACGGTGGTACATTTCGCCGCTTCGAGCCACCTACTCGTAAAGGTATACATATTCGGTCCTTCCTCCAAAGCATCGTGTGCTGATCAATTTTGATCAATTCGACGACGTCGTTACGCCCGTCATGCGTTTCGTGCTCGAATAATTTGCCTAACCGTAGTGTACCGTACATACGCTAGGTTTCAAACATTACCCACGAGAATCGTTGAAAGATCAGAGAGAAAGACAGATTCGCTATCGAATTCGTTTTCCATGCCGGTGTTTTCTACGTTTCGAAGACTCAGCTAAAATTACACACGAGTGATCGACGATCGGGGCGTACGGTGTGCAACGTGCGACGTGCGGCGTGTCCGTTGACGCAATGGCACACTTTAAGATGTGACTCCTTCGTTCACGCTTCGATCGCGTCAGCTGATCGACAACGTGTATCGAACGAATTAGGTGATTATGTAAATTCTACTTTCGATCGATTCTAGCAATGTTCTGTTTACCATTTTTTCCCCCCCCCAATCCCATTACTATAAGTTTCGCCGACTTGTACCAGCTTTTCGCCGGCTCGTTACAGTCAGACTAATTATACTCTCTCTCCTCATGCGTTGGGAGGTTACTAACCAGATCAGACACAACCCCTTCTGCCAGGCGCGCACAAGCAGTTTCGATATTCGTACGAGGGACCAAAGATTCGTTCGTTTTCCCATCGGTTAAACACTTCCTTGGACTTCAGTGAATCTTTCTTTGAAATTACAATTAGAAATCCGTTCAGTTGTAACCAGCACGGGGCTCTAATAACAAAACCGTTTCAATGCTGTTTCTTTGGTTTAAATGCCAATGGACAGTACACAATTTAACGGTTACAAATACACCGTAGACCTTCGAAGTATTGTTGAAAACCTTTTTTCTTGCAGCGCTAAAAGTAATCGTGTAAAGTAAACGATCGTCCATTAAGGCTTCGAACCGAAATAATAGGTACCTATTATACATATATGAGCCTCTTCGAAGAATGTAATACCTATGTATTTTTACGCGAAGGATAAAGGGTATCGAGTTAGACGGCTCGTGAGACCTTGTTTCATTTTATAACTATGAAATGCTTATTTTTACACTACAATTCGTCCATAAAAGTATGCCCTTGAGGATTCATTAAGAGATCCCGCGCTTGTTTCAAGCTCGCACTACTTGCGACTAGAGATGGCGTGAATTGCTACTTGTGAATCACGAGTGATTCGTCGATCACGTTCGTTCCCAATCACGGTGATTTTTCACAGTGATTCGTGATTTTTCGTGATCGTTTCTAATTGGTGGAGAAACATAACAGTTTTTTACACGCGACGTATAATTTGTATATTTTATATTAACGACATCGAAACAAAAATTCAAGTTATATCGTATAAAATGAAGGAATAATTAGAAACAATGAAGAATAATGAGTAAATTAATGATTATAAATTATAATATACATGTTACCTAGCAAATTATTCTTTTAGAATTTCTTGTTTTTTCTAATGATTTTGAAAAACACAAATATATTAATGTAATTCATCGTAAAATCATATTGAATACGTTCTCCAGTTTAAGTTAATGAAGTTAAATCACGACCGTGATCGTGATTCAGCGATCACTGTGATAAATCACCGTTAGTGATTTTACACGCTATCTCTACTTTCGACCGGCTGCGAAGGGAACACGTGGTGCGGACTTCTATTTAGGTAGACATATTATTTTAGATCTGTGGATAGCCGAACAATTGGGAAACGAACGTAACGAATAGAAAATAATGCAATAAGATGGAATCATTGGTTTAGACTAAACCGATCGATGAAAAACGTGTCGCTAGATCGTGATCGACGGTTCGTACAACAAGTGTCCAGAAGTTGGTTGGCGTTACTTTCGCGTCCCCACGGCCGATTCCCGCAGGTTGTGTGTGTGTGTGTGTGTGCGTTTAGATCAGCTTCACTGAAACTGTTCGCGGGCTTTCCGCCAGAAAGCATCGCCCGTTTAATATACTCGGTTCGTCGACTGATGATCTATTTTCTTGGATGTATCGCAAGGCGGCACCGGGTATTTATGCCGTTCGTGTTCAACAACGAATACGTTATCTCGGCTCACGTGTAAGTACGCTGTTCGAAAGTGACTCGACGCAACTTGTACATACTTACACGACACGGAACACAAATAAAACAGAGCATAGTACGTTCGAAGGATAATCGTTTCTCCTTATATCTAATAATTCCGTAATTATTTGTCCTATCGTCGAACCGATTGGATCGTATCGTAACCCACGGATGTCGGATCAGCGGCGAAAATGGCTTTAGTGATGCTACCCTGTGATTTGCCATGGTGGCCAGCCGTGGTGAAACAACTGGATCGCGCGGCGGCTGCCAGAAATTCCGAGAATCTCGTGGAAGCGATGCAACGATTGCACGACATGTGCAAGTAAGTACAATCAATCTATAAGGGTAATAATTGTCATTGGTGCAGTGTGTAACAACGGACGGAAGAAATAGATAGAGCGAACACACGAGTTTATTATACTTCTATGGCATAGAGCCTAACCCAGATCTAATCTATAGAGCCTATGGGTATAAGTACACTTTGAATTTTTACGTAATATCTCTGCTACCCGAAACGCTTGGATCACAACTAATTACAAACTAATTTTACGGCAAAATAATGAATTTCCTCCCACGAAAATATTAATGAATACGATTTTTCTGCTACCACGCTGTTAAAAAGATACGAGGAACAATGCATATTGAAAAGGTATCCGATCAAAAGTATTTCTAAGTGTCTGCAAGAAGATGTACCCTTTGCGTATGCTTTTAAACGGCAGACCTTTTGCACAAATACCATCCACGTTTCATATGTTATGCGTCCCATATCACACGTATATGCATACATTACTACGTCTATCTTGTACATAATCTGTATATGTATAGTGTAATTTTAATTTTAACCGACAATTTTTTTAAATAATCACTGTACATTCCAAGCCGTATGGTTTTCAGTATAAGCCTCGATCCCGAAGAAGACACGCAAGATCCCGAATTGTTTTCCGGATTGGCGTCGTTCCTCGACACCGATCTCGCACCAACGGAACGGGAACATGTGCTCGCGAAGACGATCCCGCGGATGGTGGACAGAGCGAAAGCATTGAGGTCTTGCAAACCTCCGCAAGGTTTGCACTTCAGTCTTCAACAGCAAGGTGATTCGAATCGATTCTGGAAACGATAAAAACGATAGCCGTTCGCTGAGTTGCGTCGATGGGGGGGGGAGGGGGATTATAGTTGCTTCAAAGATATAGTGTTAGTCATGAAGGTGGCCGATGCTAAAGTTTATGTGTTTTCTGTAGCTTAATCCTGTCATTGGATACCCTTGAGTTGTGAAGGTGTACGATCCCGAGAGCGGTGGGGTACAATGGGCCCCAATGATCAAAAACTAATTGTTTAAGGGTCAGTCACGTTTATGGTTGACACTATATTTTTGAAGCAGCTATACCTATCGCAAGGCCAGCAGTATGTCACTTTCCGAGTCTTTTGTATCACAGGTGACTGCGTCGAATACAGCTACGGATTCGTTTCGTCTTTAATCGCCAATGCGTTCTTCTCGACGTACCCGAAGAGGACCGCGAAGACTCATCCGACCTTGCGCGACTTTAATTTCACCAACTTCTTCAAGCACCTTCGCAAGTAAAGAACATCAGCCGAAAGAGTATCGGGTCTCCATATTATAAAAGAATATGTTTGTGCGTATACTTGGGAGCTGAGGAGAAACCCACCAATCGAATTCGTTCGTGACAGAGAGAACGAAAGGGATAGATGAGATCGAGTGAGATAGAACGATAACAGAGTAATCACGTGGTACTGACGTAGTAATGACGTAGCGTCTTCCAGTGCTAACCATTGGTCGGGGAAATACCCCTCTTGCTCCTGTGCTGTTTCAATTTGTTGGAGCTGGGCAACTCAACAGCTCCCAACTGTACACCGACGTGCAAACTCGGTTTTCATTAGGGGAAAAAGTGGCGAAGGGTAAGGGCCTCTTATCGCTTGATAAATTTTGATTTTAGTAACGGACAGAAGGCAAAGCTGAAAAGTATATTTCACTACTACGACTACCTGGAGACTGAGAACGCGTTGGACGGGAAGTTGGTCGTCTCCAGACAGGTATTTTACGTTACACTTTACGCACTTAACGTCGTCGCGCCATCACGTGCGAACACACTGAAAAGCATCGATTTTCGACAGGTGATGACGTCCAAACAGTGGTTGACTATCGAGGACTGGCTGGAAAGCAACGTTCCTCTTTGTCCGCTGATGATACGCCACGAGGGTCGGTTGGAGAGAGTGGAACCCGAGACAAAAGTATTGCGCGTTTGCTTCGCGAGCGCGAAGTTTGGCGGCGGCGTGCTCGATGGTGATGTTACGCAAGAAACTGTACATGTAAATAATTCATGCGCGTGACAAACGTAAAACTTCGATCTCTGTTAATCTGTAGTCGATCTAAGATGAAACGCGACTACAATCGGCAACAATTATATACAGCAGGCCCGGATTAAGATTTCTTGTGGTCCAGGGCTATCAGATTTTCGGGGGCTCCTTGGTTGGAAAGCGGGGGGGATTTTAAATCTTCAAAAATTGAAATAAAATTAAATAACATCTAATCATAACGAAATAGAAGGTCAAAACGGGGCCCCCCTGGAACGTAGGGCCTGGGCTACAGCCCCCCCTAGACCCACCTTGATCCGGCGCTGATATACAGGGTGTCCCAAAATAGCTTCCACTCCCACAAATGAAGTTGCTTTGTTAATGAGATATTAAAAATCCTCGGATAACATTTTTGCTAAGGAAAAAATTATTTGAAATCTTTCCAGGGACTCCTCTGTTACGGGAGTCGAAGCGATTTTGAGACACCCTGTTTAGAGCGCAATACAAGGCAAAACGAATATACGATAGTACCTTCTTTCTTACATTTAGATAGTAACGCATCCCGAAATGCTCGCAGCGATTCTGTCGGTCGAGGCTTTAGAGGACAACGAAGCATTAGTGGTCGAAGGCGTTAGGCACGTATCTAGAATAAATGATCCTCGGAATAGAGCCACGTTCGAAGCTTTGCCGAAACCGAACATCGTGAGTAATGGAATACTTAGTGCCCATAGCAGTGTCTTCCTATCCAGTCTCCATTCACAATTTAACAGACGCTTCTTCCGCGTGCCCGACAGGTGACAGTTTGCTGCATCGATCCCGAGGATTACTCGAGATTACCGTTGGCACAATTCGAAGAGGATAATGTACTCCGTGAAATGAACAAGTCTCTGCTGGGATTTCGGCAGAGATACGTGCCGAGCAGTCCAACCGATCCCGTCGGACGGTCCGAAGCAGATCCGGACGGTGGGCTAAGTTCTCGCAGATTGTCACCGATCGGCGAAAGCTTTAGCAGTACTCCCCCGGAAATGGATGTCGATGACAAAGCTTTGTCCACGAAGCATGGCTCTAAACAAGGTACTAGTAAACTCGGCTTCTGTTAGTTAGAGGAAGAAGTAACGTAGTTGAAGGGCCGTATAAATTTTAGTATCTTCCGAGATCAAGTCGTAGGAGGCCTTTCCCCTATGTCACTTTTTCCCCTAGCGGAAGCCGAGTTTGTTCGTCGGTGTGCAACGAGAAACCGATCGTTCTAAGACAGTTGTTCATATCTCTTCATTTTTCTTTCAGCGAAATCCGTGTCGAACGAGCATAACTCGATGGAAGTTCGTACCAGACCAAACGGAAAGTCCGCCAGGCCATCGAGTCCACACAAGACCTGCAAAGATCCGAGCTGCACGAACAGAAGAAATAGGTTTATCGTACTCGGGTCCAGCGGAGAAATTCTGCCGGTTACACGGAAGTCGCTTGGTCAGATGTCGGTTTACAGTAGCTGCAACAGTCAAAGCACGGACAGTTTTCACAGCGCCAAAGACACGATAGAAGAAGATCCTGGTATACGAGACTCGCGACTTCTAGCGACCCAGGTTCTCGAAGTAGAAACTACAATTATTGCGTCTGAATTTTTAGAGGATGAAGAACAGAAATTAAGTAGACGATACAGCGGCCAGTTGGACACCCCGGAAAGAAGAGGAACGTTCGCTCAGCGTCTGAGGGACGCTTTGAAACGCGAGAGCACCGCCACCTGTGCAACTTCCTCGAATACATCGTCCGGCGAGAGTAGTTACGCGGTAGGGATAAGCGTGTCTGGAAGTCACGTTTACGATCAGGACATTAAGTAAGGAAGCTTCTTTAAATACACGCTGCCAGGCACGTTTAGAAAAGTCGACAATCTTTCCCGTGGTAAATATTCCAGGGTTAAACGGGGTGGCTCGAGAGGTTTCGTTCTAAGGGACGAAACCGTGGACGAAGAGTTCCTAAAGGAATCGTTGGAAGCGGAACAGAAGTGGCTAGGTAGATTCCGACAGAATCAATCCGCGCTCCAAAGAAGGGACACCAGCGCCAGTAGTAGATACAGTTTCAGCACCGAATATAATTCCGGCAAGTACTGTATTACGAAACATTTGCCTATATTTGATACTATCTTTCGTCAGTTAACGAAATATATATATACGTGAATCGACTTATCTTCGTGCGTCCAGATTTTTGTTCGGAGCTCGAGGAAGTTTACGAGCAACTAGCAAAATGGTTAGAAGATCCCATAGCGGCCGACGAGTCCCGTGAATTAGATGCGAGAGACAGGGCGGTAGTTAGATTCGCGGGCTCGTTGTTAAAGAGAGCCCTCAGCGAGTCGTTCGCCGGCGTTCCGGTTCAGGAGGGTGAACCTCAGCCCCTCGTTGATTCTGTCGACGTAAATCAAAGGCACAAGTTAGCTTTGGCCGTGAGAAGTTTGAGTTTAGAGCTAGCCCGCCAAAAAAATAGGAGACAGCAATCAGTAAGAAACAAAATGTTGCTTCTTTTTTTTCTCAGTCGAAATTATCCGATCGGTATAATAACATTATCGAGAAAAAAAAAAAAAAAAAAAAAAAAAAAAAAAAAGAAAAACGAAACTGTAATTACGATGAATCGAGAAATACGATTACATTTATCGGATGGTTTTTTATTTGAAATTATCGCGTCGGGGGAAGAATGAGAGACAAACGGAAAACTAACGCGAACCCCGGATGATCGTTTCGTGCATAGCCAAGTCTCATCAGATCATTACGATACACAGGTCTCAGAGTCTGCAGATGTAGAGTATTACGAAGACGCTTTAAGTAATCATACGATATCGAAAGAGGTAAAGGATATCCAACGTAAAAAGCTTAGGACGGTAACATTCACATCCGAAGTTTTTCAAACATTGGTCGACGATGAAACGACCGTGTGTCTGTCTAATCCTGTTTCTTTAAGTACATCTGGAACCATAAAGGATAAACTTGCGCAAGAATTCGAATCGCATGTTACATTTAACGTGAGCAAACTTTGTGTTACGCATACATATGTAAACTTTGTTCCGTAAATGTGATGCATGTGAATCTATGGAACGAGCAATAAATCATTCGCCGTCGTCGCTCTTTATTACCATAGACATAAAAATATCCACATAGCACAGACCAATTAAAGGCGTCTCTGACCTACAATAGCCGTAAAATAGACGTCTTTAAGGCGTCGTGTGCTATCTGGATATAAATTGCGCGTCAAACTGGGTGGACATCCCAACTTTAGAAGGAGACGGGTTACTTTCATGGACATGCTATAGCTCAGTCAACCACACAAAATCCAGAACCTCAGCAAACACTACTTAGATTTAAAAAAAGATGACAAGTCCTATGAAAGCTGTGTACAGACTCCTCTCGATTATTGTCTGACTTGTTCTACACGATTATTGTCCAGTTGTTATCTCGACCACTGGAGAGGGGAAGACGTGGAACCTGTCAAGCGTATACTTTGTTGCCGAGACTTGGACAAGAAACGAATTTACAAGGGTTTTGAAGCATTTCTCCCTATAAAATTATTGTCCCAGCGCGGACCCGAGTTTGGGACAATAATCAAGAGGAGTCTGTACCTCTTTCTAAACTTGGGACGCCCGTTTCAGGGAGATGCGCAGTCTATATTTCTATGTCTATGTTTACTACATGCTCTCTAGCCTTAACTTTTCCAATTCGTCGATGAGAACATTGACAGTTTCTGTATATTAACGATCCGTTGTTGCATGTCAGTTAACAATCTTTCTAACCTCAAGGTATTGGTAGTCGTACCTCTAACTATTAACGATATTTGTCTCTCATTCTATTGGATTATTGTCTTTCACTTTATAATCGATTTTTTTCACGTGTGTTCATGTAACGTTTCCATACTTTCCAAAATAACATTTGCCCAGAATTCGTCCGTTTTCTTATGGTTGCTAAAATATATGTTTCATTGTTATTAGTTTGCATTCTATCGGATATGATCAGGGGAATTTTATCGCTCGTGAGTTTACTAACACGATGTTTCAGATACCGCGAGACAGTAGCCCACAAACCGGTGGATTATTATCCGTTGCTACTGGAAACTGGGGATGCGGGTCTCGATTAAAAGGGGATCCCCAGTTAAAGCTTGTTATCCAATGGCTTGCCGCTTCTCTGGCGGGAGTACCAAAATTGATCTATTACACAGCAGGAAATCCCAGATTATCGAAGGTAACGAATGGAACTGTCTCTCTACGTAAATCTTGGAAATAGAGAGTTATACGTAAATCTTAGATATTGAGGGATATACATAACCGAGCCTATAATAATTCATTAGTTAGATACCGTGAGCAGAGTTCTTATGGACAGGCATTGGTCCGTTGGTGATTTAGCCGCTGCAACGATAAGATTTTCCTTGCAAACTATAGAAGACAGAATGGAGAGAAGGAATACATTATTCGAGGAAATAATCGGTATGGATAAACCAAGTCCTTAGCCCGACTCGATGCTGTCTGTTCTGGTAGATATTCTTGCTACCATGATCGAGGACAGCCTATTGAACACTTAAAATGAAAGCCCGGAGAAGCACAATTATCGCGCGTGTCTCTTTTAACACAGCGAAAGTTAAACCAACAGGGATTGACCAGAAAAAAACTGTCGCAACGAAAGAAGCGTTAACCGTTACAGAAACTTTTAATTTTTACAAGATTTTTACGAGTCAATATTAAGAAAATCGATCTCTGTGGTTTAAATTGTTTCATATCAATAAAATATAAAACAAAGCCGCACAACTCAGTGTACAAAAGAATAACTGAAATACCAATGATGATTTCGATACTTTTTAGCTCGAGCGATACGCGAATAAAGTGAAAGAGTTGTTATTACGGTTTACATGGAACAGCTGTGTTATGATTTCTTGGTGTATATTGTCATTTATGACAGTATTTACACACAGAGTCGAATAGTCTAGCCACACGAAACGTCAATTCAGATTTATGTTCATAGAAAACATGTAACTCGATACAGTTACCTGCAATAAGAAACGAGGCACAAGATGTTACACTATATTTTGTACAGTATAATACTAAAAGCCGTTACATGTGTCAGATCAAAGTATATGCAATAACTTAATAGATTTTTAGAAGAAGATTTTTAGTCGTATTTTATAGGCTGCTTTTTTATATCGAGTATAATTTATACAAAAAGAATTATGTAAATAATAAGAATTAAAGATATTATGAAAACGTAACGTGGCCTCTGAAAGTATGTTTCCAACAAAAAAAAAAAAGAAAAATGAAAAAATTAATGAAATATACTGAGATCAGAAAGAACGTATCAACTATAAGATGTCTTCCACTAAGAAAAGTGTAAGTGTATCTGTATATATATCTATATCTATTATAACTTGTATACTCTCAATATGTTTCCTTTTGAGCAATATTATGTAGACTGTGTCTCGAAATTCTTTATATGTATGTTGTGTACTGGGAAAAGTATAAATACAAATCACGTAACACTGGAAACTGTACAGCGATAATGCAATTTTAAATCCTTATCTGTCAGGTGTTAACTGGTACAATAATTCAACTAATTCCTTGATCTTTATTTCGTAAGAGGTACAATATCTATTATTGAATTCAGTTTACTCACCGACAAGCTTTACTGCCTTGAACTTGTTAAATTCCGAAAAAAATACTTACTACAATGCAAGGAGTAAAAAAAGACGAAAGTATAAAAAACAATGGCTTCTATTCACTCATCACAAAAAGAGACTTCGCAAACGGCGGCCCACCCCTTGTCTATCGTACAAAATATTGAATTTATTAACAAACTGATTGATATTGTTGCAACCTTTTGTTATGATACCAAGGTAATTCATCAGACCAAAGTCGTTGCATTGCTGGAAAGATTAAATGATATAGTACACTAGACGAATAAGTAAATGATTGCTTATGGAAATAAATAGCAAACAAGTTCTCACATTATAAAAATCAGCTTTGAATTTGGCATTATTTAAAACTGGTAATCGATGTCCCAAAGAACACGCCGCTCTTAAAACTTCATGATTTCCTTTCAATTCACCACTCTGTACCGCTTGTACATATTTCAATACTAGCTTCACTCGTGAATGTAGCATTTTTATAGCGCTGTGCTGTGCAGTCAAATGTTCCGCAACTGTATACAATTTATTTAACATCATTATCATTCATGTCAAGCATCAAGAATCGAATAAAGATGCATTATAATACCTAAGGAACTTTCCCCTTGATCATTACTACACATTCTTGCTACATGATCAACACCGATTCTTTCTGCCTCCTCTGTAGCCAATGTATAAGTCAAGGGAACAAATAACATTGTGGCTTCACCATTAACTAAGTCAATCACCGATTCATACATAGAAATAGACAATTGCTGAAAAAAAAAAGAATAGTAATGGAGAACAGTGAGAATGGAAATGTAACGAAATGTCAAACTAAAACCCATACATCGGTATTTTTTGGTCTTGGATCAAGTTTCAATAATACAGGACTTTCATTGATCTCACAAAGTTGCTTATGCACTCTGATGTCCCTTTCATTGGGCATATCCCCTGTTGTATACCAGCCCAAAAAATCCATTTCGCTGAACACCTGTTTAAACTGTTCCTCCTTGGTGTTATAATAATCTCTGTCTATTATAACATCATCTCCAATACATGTGAACATAAGTTCAAAAGAGTTCATAATTTCTATATTACGTCCTTTTTGTTTACCAATCAGTGCACCATACACTGCAAATACAAAGGAATCGTAGTGAATATGCAATTCAGACTTCTGTCAATTTCCAAAGAAAATTTTCAGCTTTTTTGGCTGTGTCTGAGCAAAGTACACTACGATTAAAAAAATATACCCAATTGATCTGATCCTTCTTGAGCACGAAGCCGGGTCCAATGTTCACTGACATTCATTATAACAAGTGGATGAAGACTAATAGAAACAGATCCAACAGTACCCGAGGATGCCATCACTTTAATAGCACTCGATGAATTCGCCGAAGGGCCAGAATTTTTTTCAGCATTATCCTCATCAACTTCCATCGGTGTCTCCGACGGAGCCGCTGTGTTGTTTTCGTCAACTTCCATATCGTTTAACCACGTTTAACTGATTCGTATTTCCCTAAAAGTGTAGAGGACCTTTAACTTACAATACCCGAAAAAAGATTCAATGTATATAAACGACTGTACGATAATTCTTACTGGAAATAAAACCTTTTCGGTGATACTGCAGTATGCTTCTCTAAATAATACAACTGCTCCAAACTGCTCGACAAGATATTTTAGTTCATAAAGTCATGCTATGCGTTCTTTTGCAACCCTGTTCGACCTTATACATATATATGTAAGCACACACGGGGTACACACAAAAGTGTCAAATGAATCAACGTATTGATGAAAACGGTGTTTTGTAAAATAATAGTGTGGTAAGTAGATTGTGTAGACTGTGCTACGAATTTGAAAAAATCGTCCTTATTACGGTAGATTGGAAGTTGCTAGGGATTTTATTTTAGTAACAGCAGAAAATCACAAAGGCATTGTTCATGAAGCTGTATTGTCCTGCACACACGTATGTAATTTAATGAGATATTCTCGAAACGAAAGGACTTGAACTTGCGTACAATTACCTTCCAGTGCCGAATGTGAGAACGTGAGGTCACGGAGCCCCCGGTGGAGGCGCCATAGACCCTGCACGGTGAGAGCGTGGGGTCACGGAGGCCCCGGAGGAGGCGCCATTGATCACGTGGGGTGAAAGCGTGGGGTCACGGAGCCCCCGATGGAGGCGCCGTAGACCCTGCGCGGTGAGAGCGTGGGGTCACGGAGCCCCGGTGGAGGCGCCATTGATCACGTGGTGTCAGTCCGTGGGGTCACGGAGCCCCGGTGGAGGCGCCATAGACCCTGCACGGAGGCCCCGGTGGAGGCGCCATTGATCACGTAGGCTGAGAATGTGGGGTCACGGAGCCCCCGAAGCATGCTGAAGAGACCCCGTGTGCGTGAGATGTATGATGTAGAATTAGAATTTCAACGATTTATAAATAAAAGTACACACGGCTGAACTCAACGATAAATTTATAAATAAAATTATTTAAAAAACTTAGGATCGATAAATTAAACATCAAAACTGAACATCTGAAATAATCAATAAATTATTAACAAACTTCAATATT